>NC_061116.1:64180156-64409474 GCF_002878395.1 Capsicum annuum | reverse complement strand
ACTAAATTCAAAATGAAAAGTTCACATTTCAAGTACCTACACTTAAAACACTTTCAAGTCACTAATTCATTTTACAAGTTACCAAACTAAACTAAATTCAAAATGAAAGTTCACATTTCAAGTACCTACACTTAATCACTTTCAAGTCACTAATTCACTTCACAAGTTACCAAAATAAACTAAGTTCAAAACAAAAATTCACCTTTCAAGTAGCTAAATTCAAAACACAACTCACTAATTCATAATTCAAGTAACTACACTTAATCACTTTCAAGTAACTGATGAGTTTATAGTATAAGTCAAACAATTGAACAAGTGTAATAAAATAAATAAGTAGAGGCGTTGCATGTCCCTCTCACACCATATAATCATCACAAAATTTCTATGGCTTTCAAAGCCTTCTACAACGAACAATCCCACCTTAGCACTACATTTAAAGACTTTATTATAAGAAAATATAGAGAAATCAACTTACCTTTTCTTGGCCTAAATTAAAAAAAAGTGACAAGAAGTCACCAAAAATTAGCAAAGTAGTCCTTTCCTCGAATCCAAATTCTATCAAACATGCAGTAACATTAAACTAGCTCACGATAATTCACTATCACATGTACATACACACAACGTCACCAAAAAAAGGGGACCCCCACCAGAATTCACTCACATATTCATAGAGAGAAGGGAGTAATATACACACTCAAACGTTGATTTCCATGCACACGGTCCTAGATTGGAGAACACCAAAAATACCTCAATATCATGTGGTGTACTAGCTCAAACCCAAAAATACAAAATATTTTTTAACAAATAACAAAATAATTAAAATGACTTATTTGTTGTCGAGTCGAGCTGCTGCCATTGTTGTCGTTGCTGAGATACTACCATCACCGAGATATTGTCGTCGCCGAGGTTGGGTCGCGGTTTTTTGTTGTTGGGTCGTGATTTACTACCATTGTAGTGCATTTATCGGTTTCGTTGGAGCTCTGTTGATGGATTTCGTAAGCCATCAGAGCTTCATCGGTCGGCGGGTGAGATTTGTCAGTGGGTGGGTGACATCCATCGTCGATGAGTACGATTTGTCGTGAAAATTAGAAATTTGGGTAAGATTTCCTTAGGTTATTGCAAAATTGGAAAATTAGAAGGGAATTGGGGAATTAAGATGGGTCGGGTCATAATCCGATATTATAACATTTTTGAAAAAATTTATCATAAGTGGTTGGTTAAAAAATATAATTATTCAAAAAATGATCACTTGTTATCGGTTTTTATTAAAAAATTAAAATTTTTATAAATTGTATAATATTTATAACAACATCCAAATAATTTAATGTTATGCATATATAAATCCGATAATTAGTTATTTTATCATCACATTAACACGAATAGTATATTTTCTCAATCGTATAATAATATCAATGAATTTTACAAATTACGATAAATTGTTGGTCAATTAGCTTTTAAATATGATATTACATATATATATATATATATATATATATATATATATATTTATATATATATATATACGCGTTATTAGAACTTCAACAATATACGCGTGTCTACATTGACACAATTAGTATAACTATTTCCTCAATAGTATGATATCAACATATTATTCAAAATATTTTGATATATAGATTTAGTTATCTCGCTTTCAATTACTGCATACATCACTACACGAGATATACTTATATATTCATATATTCAATTGGCTATCAGCTTTCAAATACATACTATATACATCACATACATGATTTTACTACCCCATAATAATATACAATGTATTTCACATATATTCAGATGAATTATCGGTTAGTTTATCTTATGTCATTATACCCTCACTACATAATATATAGATATATACTATATATATATACCTATACATACACACACATATACACATTATCAACTATATCAAGTTCTAAATATGTACTATATACATCACATACGTACACGAGTATATTATCCCGTAATATAATGCAATGTATTTCATATACATACTTTGATGAGTTATCAATTAATTTGATTAGCTTACATTAATTTAACTTCAACGTACAGTATATTATTGCTTCTATCCTTTCAAATCAAGGTATTCAATATGTTTGGATAGATTCTGCTAGTTTTTGACTAAACCGTTCATTGATCAAACACTACATCATATATATATCAACTCATGAATACGTACTATATACATCACATCCACAAGTATATTACCTCATTATAGAACACATTCATTATATTTTGATGAATTATCGGTTATACATGTACGTTATATTATTATAACTACAATAGTAGCATAATACCATTACCTCAACTGTATGATATAGACATATTCATTATACAAAGACTATGTTTAACGTCATTTAATGTATATACAAAGGAAAATATTTATTTTATATATTGAAATATAAGTAAAAGATAAAAATTATGTTTAACGTAATTTATTATTTTATTTGATATATTTCTTAGTATAATTTTTTTACAAAATCTAAGTTTGATTGATTTTTATTATTATTATTATTATTATTATTATTATTATTATTATTATTATTATATTGGTTACCGACTATGTGTGATTAGTGTAATTTTAAAAAATAATATATTTGATTTACATATAATTATTTTTTAATAAAAACCGACCATAAGTGGTCTCTTTTTTAAAATATTTTTTTTAATATAAAAGCGACCACAAGTGGTCGGTTTCCTAAATAATTTTATTTTTTATTTTTTTAATTTCCAAAACCGACCACTTGTGGTCGCTTTTATAAAATATTTAAAATTTAATTTTGAAAATAAAACCGACCACAAGTGGTCAGTTTCCTAAATATTGTTTTTTAATTCCAAAATCGACCACTTGTGGTTGCTTTTATAAAATATTTTAAATTTAACTTTGAAAATAAAATCGACCCCAAGTGGTCATTTTTTTAATTTTTTTAAGAAATAATAATTAATATAAAAATTATTGAAATGATTATTTTTAAATTTTAAAATATAAAAGTGACCACATGTGGTTGCTTTTTTAAAAAAAATATTTTTTTAAAAGGACCACATGTGGCCGCTTTTATTGCCACCATAAGCTGTGGTCGGTTTTCTGTGGTCGAAAAAACAATTTTTTTTAGTAGTGGAAGATGATATAGGTTTTTTTTTTTTATTTTCTCTTGGTGAATTTTAGTCTTTTCAGATATTATATTACTTGTTAGCCCCTTTGAACCTGTATTTTTTTTCTTGGATAGACATATTTTTACATAGATCCTTTTTTTCTTCATATTCTTTCCAAGAGAGCCTTTACATCACTTTATAGCTATCATTGGTCACCTTTACCACTCAATCATCTCTTTTCTTTAGATTTAATAATTATAACAAGTCTATGCTACAGTTCCTAATGATCAATAAAAGATAAGTAACTATCACTTTACACTTTTTTAGAGTCATCCCAAGAAGAGAAGTAAAAACTAGAAAAAAATATTTATACAAAAATAAAAAATAAAATATATACAAAATTTTAAATAAAAAAAATTCTAACCTAGATAAATAATTAATTTCAAAGCCTCCGACAGCAGTGTCAAAAACTTGTTGCGTCCAAACACACAAGCAAGTGTATGCGGACGTACAAGTAATAAAGTGGCTCTTGTGAGCCGGATGTCGAACCCACTGGGACTTGTCAATAACTATTTTATTAAATTAGACTAATTCTAATTATTTACTCAAGCAAAAATTTCAAAGATAGATTTATAAATTTACTAAACTAAACTAATAAAAAGAAAATAACTAATGAACAATTAAACAAGAGAAGAACAGGTTTTACACAATCAACGAATGAATCGATCTAGGATAATGAATTTGCTCACAATCATGTAAAGTACCAATTTCATCAACGTATTTGATTATTATTATAGTTGTTCTTATATATTGTGCTTACTATTTTAATGCTTAGCCACCATGAAAATAAATTTATACTCTTATTGTGAAACCAGAAGGAGAATCAATGAGATAGAACAAAGAATATAAGGAGTGAGATCTTTACTTTAGTATAATAAAGAATTGATTTAAGGTTAGGATAGAAATATACCTAGATCGCCTTATTTGGTTACAAAATTCAAAAATAAATAAATGCATTTGGATTAGGGTTATCATATCCCCACTCAAAGATGTAGTCATGAGGTCAATTCGGAAGGACGCTTAGAGGCTCGAAGACCATGATCATATAATCAACCCTAAAAATCAACAACTAGATAATCAAATAAGTTGATGAAATTGATACTCTACATGATTGTTAGCAAATCCATAATCGTAGATCGATTGCATAAAATTTCTTCTTCTCTTGTTTAATCGTTCATTCATTATTTTCTTTTTATTATTTTAGTTTACTAAATTTATAAATTTATCGTTGAAATTTATCGCTTAAAAAGGGCAGCCCGATGCATTAAAGCTACCGCTATGTGTGGTTTAAGGGGAAGGGTCCTATCACAAGGGTTTATCGCTTAAGTACATAACTAAAATTAGTCTAATTTAATAAAATAGTTAATTGACAAGTCCTTGTGGCTTCGACATCTGGCTCGCAAATGCGATTATATTACTAATAAGACCGCGTACATAGTATACTCTGGATAGTTTCTCTTATAGTATACATACTAATGAAGTGTTTCTTCAATAGTTCTTTTTCATAATCATTATAAGTCCTTATTTGAGAAATGTGTGATATCTAGTTATTTCTATTAGAATATGAGATTTATTTTATAGTCTTTTTTTTAAAAGTTTCTTTTAATATTATGTTTAGTTTTATTTTAAAAAATAAATGGTATTCCTTATTTTAAGATAGTGTGTCTTGTAAGACTTATGAAGTGTGTCTTGTAAGACTTGTGTAGCTTATAAGTGTAGTCTTTTGTAAGATGATGTATGTATGTTTTTAATGAATGAAAAGTTACTGCTAAACTTTATCTTGTCCTTCTCTTAAGCTCCAAAGTCTAACAGTGGTATCAGAGTCATTCTTCTTGAACGATCTGTGAAGGAAGAGAGCTGAACAACAGTAACAATGGCATCCAACAGCTTCTTGGGTGCAAGCCCTTCTATGTTTACAGGAAAAAATTATCACATATGGGTGATAAAGATAAAGGCTTATCTCAAAGCTCTAAGTCTATAGGAAGCAGTTGAAAGTAAAAATGATCCCTCTCCACTGGGACCAAATCCAACTGTTGCACAAATGAAGAATTATGAAGATGTGAAGTCCAAGAAACCAAAGGCACTCACTTGTCTTCATTCAGCATTTTCAGATGTGATTTTCACTAGAATAATGGCTTGTGAAACACCTAAAGAAGTATGGGAGGAGCTAAAAGAGGAGTTCGATGCAAGTAACAGAGTGAAAACTGTCAAACTCTTAACTCTCAAAAGAGAATTTAAGATGTTTAGGATGAAAAAAGAAGATACCGTGAAGGAGTACTCTACCAAACTTCTTGAAATTATAAACAAGGTAAGATTATTTGGTGAAACTTTTCCAGATTCAAAGGTGGTGGAGAAGATGATGATAAGCTTACTAACAAGGTTCGAGTCTAAGATTTTAGCAATAGAGGAATCTTGTGATTTGAAGACTTTATCCATCACAGAGCTGATTAGCAAGTTGCAAGCCCAAGAACAAAGAAAAATTATAAGAGATGAAGAAGTAGAAGAAGTCAGTGGCGGACCCAGGATTTAAGGATAGTGAATTCTTAAAAATTTTTAAAAAGAAAATCACCTCAATGAGGTTTGAACCCAGGACCTCCTTCCAATGAAGCACCTTAAGATCAACCCAAATGCCAATTTACCCAACCAATATTTCGTTATAGTGGGTGCTTTTATATATTTTATACCTATTTTCATATATTTTCTATGTAATTATACCTATTCCACATCGAGTTTAGTGGGTGCCGAAGTACCCCAAAATAGAATGCAGGTACGCCTTTGGAAGAAGTGGCATTTAAGCAAAGCACAAAGGCAAGCAACCTATGAAGGACAATAGGAGGATGGAAGGAGATAAAGCAGCAAAGAGAAAGCCATGGATAGAATCTTCACAGAAAGGAAAGTTTCCACCTTGCGTCCACTATAAAAGAACCAACTATCAAGAAAAAGATTGCTGGTTCAAAGAAAAGCCATCGATTCAGTGTAGATTTTGTAGAAAAATAGGTCATATTGAGAAGAATTTTAGGGCCAAGCAGAATCAGCCACAACAATATGTTCAGCAGGCAAATTTTACTGAAGAGTCAGAAAAGGAAGAAAGCTTGTTTATGGCTACTCATGAAGAAAGAACAACCAACCAATCAAAATGGTTCCTAGATAGTGGATGTACTAGTCACACGTCATATAATGAGATCATGTTTCACACACTTGAAAAGTCACTTAAAGCTAAGGTTAGGATGGGAAATGGTGCAACATTAGAAGCACATGGAAAGGGTTCAGTTTCCTTTCAAACTAAATAAGGTACAAAGCTTATACAAGATGTGTTGTATGTTCCCTTTTTAGCATGTATGTTGAGTGTTGGCCAAATGATGTCTAAAGGTTACTCCTTACTTTTTAAGGGAAAACATTATTTGATTTTTAATACTGATGATACTTTAATTGACAAAGTATAAATGGTAGATAGGATATTTCCAGTAGATGGAAAGTTTGATAGTGCCAATTTTGTAAGATTAGACGATTCATTGTTGTGGCATAGAAGATATGGGAATTTTAACTATGCCACTTTAAGGTCTATGTATGAGAAGGGCTTAACTAAGGATTTACCTGAGATCTCACTATCTAAAGAAGTTTGCGGGTCATGTTAGATGGGTAAGGTTCACAGGAAAGCAATTTCTAAAAGTACTTGGAGGCCAACTGAAAAGCTTGAACTTGTTCACACTGATGTATATGGACCTATGAAGACATCATCCTTGGGTCAAAATAAATATTTTGTGTTGTTTATTGATGACTTAAAAAGATGACATGGGTGTATTTTTTGAGTAACAAGTCTCAAGTATTTTCAGTTTTCAAGAAGTTTAACGCTTTCAATGAAAAATAGAGTGACTGCAAGCTAAAGGCTTTAAGGTCAGAAAATAGAGGTGAATATACTTCAAATGAGGTCAATAAGTATTGTGAAGATGCAGGGAATGATCACAAGCTGACAGTAAGCTATTCACCATAACAGAATAGATCTCGGAGAGGAAGAACAGAAGAATAGTTGAAATGGCTAGATGTTTGTTTCTTAAAAAGAAACTACCCCAAAGTTTTTGGGCAGAAGCTGTTTCTACTTCAGTTTATTTGTTGAATAGGCTACCACCAAAGTCGTGGATGATAAAACTCCTATTAAGGAATGGAGTGGAAAAATACCATCTACCAAGCACTTAAAAATCTTTGGTTCAATATGTTATCCTCATGTTCCTTCAGTGAGAAGAAACAAGCTTGAACCAAAAGGTGAATTGGGAATCTTTATTGGTTATTCATTGCAAGCCAAAGGTTATAGAGTTTTCAACTTGCAAACAAAAGGAATATCCATCACAAGAGATGTAGTGGTGGATGAGCATGCTTATTGGAATTGGGATAAGGAGCAAGTTGAGAAAGAAAATACAGGTTATTTGAACTTGAATCCTCTGCCTGAAACACAACCATTTGGCTCTGAAAATCTAGAAGAAGCTGAAGAATCAGATGGTGAATCCTCACTTGATTCACCAATTTTGAAGACAAGGCCCCTTTTCCGAGATATATGAAAGATGCAATGTTGCAATCTTGGAACACAATGTTGACACCCAATTTTGACTCTCCTTTTTCATAAAATTAATTTCTCAAAACTTAGGATTTTTGAATATATATATATATATATATATAGTTATGTATTTCAAAGTATATTTTGACGTTAAAAGTTTGAAAATTATGTTTTTCTTATTAACATCGCATCTTACAAATTTAATCAAAAATAAATAATAAAATATATTTTAAATTATCATTCTAAAATTAATAAATAAATATATGATAGCGTATTAACAAAATACTTACTATATTATTATATTTTTTTATTTAATTTTTAACACATACTATATATATACGCGTATATGTAACACCCCATACTTATACCTAGCTTAAATTCGTCCTAAAAATGTCAAAGATTTGATTTAAAGATGAATACACTTTTATGCATGTGGAATCTTCAAGATTTTGACTTTTTGTTGTGTGAAAAATTGAATAAGCTTTCTATCGATACGAAATCTGCCTAAATCCGACACCCGGGTGAAGAATTAGAGCCATTTTAGTAAGACAGTGTACCACCTGAGCTATCAGCCTGTCGCGGAGCCAGCCAAAAAGGCAATTGTCAAAAACCAGTGAGCCTCCATGATATTGGTGCTTCGCGCCAAGGTTCAATTTCAGAATTATCCTTTTTCAGTGTTCCAACGCGATACCACCGCATCGCGATGAACTTTCAGGTCACAACCAAGGTGGCAACGCAATTCCACCGCATCACGCCACCATGTAATTTTCCAGTGGCTTGGCGCGATAGTGGCGCATCGCGCCAGGGGTCCAAATCGGGAAATTTCATGAAAAATTAAAGTTGCACCCAAGGTTAAAACAGTCCTTTCCCATGATTTTATTTCGCCCATATGTGGGATTTAAGCTCTAAAAACGTTTAAACCCTTCATTATTCACTTTTTTCCAAGATCAAAAGATAATTCTCTCTCAAAAAAATAAACCCTAGATCTCAAGAATCAAGGTCAATCCCAAGAATTTCTCCAAGAACTCATCAAATTAAGGTATGTAGATGTTCATCCTTAGTTCCTTACCTTCCATGAAGCCTAAGAATCTTTTTTTAAAATACAAGATTTATGATTTATGATTTAGTAGTGAATCCTCATCTATCAAGGATATATGTTTTATTTCAGTATTTTAGTTAGCAGTAGCTTAGTAGAAAATTTAGTAGTGAGTCCTCATCTATTGAGGATATGCTTTTTATGTTAGTATTTCAGTTAGCAGTAGCTCAATAATCGGAGTTAGTTGGGGGCTTGTCCCATCAACTCCACTTTTCAGACAGATTTAGTTAGAGGTAGTTCAAGCAGTATTCAGTTTTTCAGATGTTATATTGTATTAGTATTTTAGATGTTTTGAACCTTATAGCATTTCAACCCATTTTTATGCATTAATTTTAGTATTATTATTCAGTGCTTATAGTAGATATCAGTCATGGGTTAGCTTGTGGTCCTTCGGAGTTGTAAGCACCATGTGATGACTAGAGGGTAGTCTCAGTTCGTTACAATATATTTATGAGAAAATTAATTAAAGCATCATTAAATTAGTCAAGTGAAATTGATTTGGAAAATTATATTAATTAACTTATCCGATTGGGCAATCACTTTAATTAATTTTAGCCTTTAAAATTAACACCAGCCCAATACCACCCCATATTCGGTCCATTTCCTTTTCTTCCCCCTTTCTTTAACCCAACCTGTACACCAACAAAAATAGCCCAACATCAACAACAATATCTGCAGCCCAAACATACACCTCTACCCGGCCCACTACTATGTCTCTTTCTCTATGCATACAATAACACGCACAACTACAACATATAATGTTGTGACTTAAACAACCGATAACAACATCAATTCGTCGTACAACGCCAAACAACCCTCAAACCACCGGATAATAGGAAACCTGATGGATTTTCCCCCTCCCCCCTTGTATGTATCCTTTTTCCCTCTACTCTACTTCTATCTCTCCATCAGAATCACCTCAATCTCTTTCTCTTTCTCACTTTTTTTGAAAATGCAGACCCAAAAAGAGAACTTTTTTCTCCATTATAGACCTCTGAACAGAGAAATATATGAGCATTCAATGGTTTTTTGGAGTGTTGTCTCTTTGATTCAACAAATAATTAGTTGTTCACCTTGAAGGACTCAATTTGTCAAAATCAAATCTCCAATACGTCTCAATCTTTCAAATCCCATCTAAAAAGGGTGATTTTCTTCCATCAAATTGTCACTTTTTTAATTCAAATTTTGAAATTACAAGGCTTCTAAAAAGGCCGTTCCAATTTACATATAAAAGGGGCTTCGTTTTTACCTTTCTGGAGAGGGTGGGAAATGATAGAGAAATTGGAAATTTTCTAAGTTTTATCTCACTCTCCGATTCACCAAGTTATCTATTTTATTGGTTTCAATTTACTTACGCCGCTCTCATCATTACTTTTCATCATTCAAATTTGGAGTCGTCGTTAGTGATAGAATTGCTCTTCGCCTTGGCTTCCTAGTTTGCTGCTGCCCCAGAAAAGGTACGAATTCACCTCTTTTGTTTTCTTTGACTTATGAGAATATACAATTTTTCTTAAATTTGGTTAAACTTGTGTTGTCGTCATTGTCGATTCTGGATAAATGGAATATATTTTGTTGTTGTTGTTTTTGGAAGTGGATTTGTTGGTGAATACATGATTTTTTGCTTAAAGTTTGGTTAAGGAGGTTTTGCTATCCATTGTTTATGGTGGTGCGAATCAACCCTCTTTATTTGATTCTCCATTCCTTTTCCTTCCTGCTTGGATGGCGAATATGCAGTTCTTTTTTTAAATTCTAAATTGTTTTTGTTTTCATCGACTTTGTGAACAAGAAATAAACTTCTAACAACAACAACAAAAACAAAAACAACAACAACAACAGTAGCAACAGCAACAACAACAGCAACAACAGCAATAATAGCAACAACAACAGCAACAACAGCAATAACAGCAACAACAACAATAATAACAACAACAGCAACAACAACAACAAGAAGAACAACAAGAGAAACAACAACAACAAGAGCAGCAACACCAACAAGAGCAGCAACAGCAGCAGCAGCAACAACAACAGCAATAGCAACAACAACAACAACAACATGTTTGTTTTGAGCTCGGTCATGGAATTTTTGTTCATTATATCTAAATGGATTTCATGAATACGATTTAGTTTGAAGTCTATGTTATTTCAAATGTGTAAATCCCTCCTTCTATTTAACTTTCCTCCATCTACTCTTGATCGACAGATATGTGACTTTGCTATAGTTGTGAACTTATGTTGTTGTTTCTTTCTTTTGAATCCATAGATTAAGTAAAAAATTCACTCCCGTATCATTTTTTTTGATTTAATAAGCATTTTTTTCCTATTTAATAAAATAGGTTAGTGATATGAGACATAATTTTTAGACTGGTCATTTGCGTCCAGACATTAAAACGTGAAAGTTTCTCTCCCCTGTCTTCATTTAATATATGTCCACGAGCATGAGTTTCTTGCTTTCGAGCCTATGTTGTGTCGTTACATGAAAATATTATAATTGTTGAAGTTGC
Source organism: Capsicum annuum (assembly GCF_002878395.1). Lineage (NCBI taxonomy): Eukaryota > Viridiplantae > Streptophyta > Magnoliopsida > Solanales > Solanaceae > Capsicum > Capsicum annuum. The sequence goes on along the minus strand of NC_061116.1, from coordinate 64,398,172 downwards.
TTATGTGTAACATGGTCGGCAAAATTTATGTATATGGGTGATTTTATCATTCTAATATTGTTGTTGTCGTGATTAAAGAATCTTAACTATATAATTGTCCTGGCTTGATTGGCTAGTATTCACTATTCACACAGTAATTGTTGTTTTCCTCAATTTATGATTAAACTAAGGTTTATTCAGTGGGAGGTTGATTTCAATCTGTGTAATTAACTAATTACCAGCAAACTACTCCTGACCGTGTAATAATCATGATCACAAGATTGTGAAATACCAACATTTTTATTAACTTGTCTAGCTTAAGTTTAGTGCCATTCTATTCCAGTTAATTATTTGTTTTTTGTACCAATTCAAAGTTGTTCAATTTGATTAGATAGCCATTTTTTTCACGGATAAAGTTTGAGAATATGGTTGTCTTGATTTTCACCTTTCAAAATACAACAGTTTCATGCTCACAGAATGCGAGACTTAAAAAATTTGTCCCTTACAAAATTTGTCCCTTTATTTCATATCCATCATCCTTCTTTCATTCATCCTGATTTTTGGTAAAAAAAAAAATGTAAGTTATTTTTGTTTTAAGATTGTACATGAATCGTCTTGTCTTGCCTCTACGCTACTCATTTCGTCTCATTTTATATGGGGTTGTTTTTGATGTGATGTTTGCTTCTCCGCTCTTGCTTTGTTTCATACAATATGGGGATGCTATGAATATCTAAAATTATTATTTCCTCCATTTTATATTTAAGTTTGATGTGTCACTATTCAAGATTGAAGAATTTTTCACTATAAAGATGTCAAATATTCCTTTGTTATTCGTGAATGTGTTGTGTCAAAGTTTGGTCGGAGAACGATGCTTTGTTGTGTGCATCTTTAAATTCGAAAGGTTTCTAAAGGGTTCTGGTCCTTTTTTTCTTCCTCCTTATTTCCACCATGTTAGGTGTAAAAAATATTTTTTTTAGAACATGGGGGGCTGCTCTTTCTCACTTGCTTTGTGTTTACTGTTTTGTATGACTATTTTTTTTTTGGCTCTTGCAATGAAAACTTTGTTATCTAACCCTAAGTCCTCTCAAATTATTTCAGTATATTTATAAATTAGATGCTACGATATTTCTTCTTGAAGTAGTTTTCAAGTGATTGGAAATCTTGCCATGCATATGCATTGCATTCTAAGAAAAAAAATATTTTATGCGCATTTGTATGCATGAAACAATTTTCGTGATAAGTTCTTTGAATTCTAGGAGTTACTTTGTGCTTAGTCCCATTTTGTGTATTATTCTTATAAGACATCTTTATTGATCTGATTAGTCAACATGACTTCTAATTTTTATCTTTTTATTTTATTTTTATTTTTTTAATCATGTACACTCAAGAGTGCGTTTGGGGTCTCATGGCTCGACTCCATCTTTATCCAAATCAGAGAAGCGAACAAATATCGCATTACATATTCCCATCTGGCAGTCTAGTTCTTCTTATCCTTTTGCTTGCTTTATTCTTCCTTTATAGATACTTCTTGTTATTATTCAGCATTTCGCATGCTATTATGTAAAATTTGTGTTTATATATTTTTATTTGAATTAGTGTGAATTCTTAATTTGGATAGCGAAAATTTAGTTGTTCCCTTCTTGCCCATTAGATTTATACTTAGCATAATCACTAGGTTTCGATATTTAATTTATGTCATTAAAGGTTAAAACTTGATAGGCGATAGCATATTTTTTAGAATAAATGATCCTATCTTTAAAATTTAAATGAGTTTGTCATTAGTTACTAATGCCGAATTAATAAAATATAGGTTCTTGCGGTAGGCGAATTCAACATCGCTAGACTCGAAAATCGGCTTTACTAACTTTGGATATGACAAATCAAATTTTTTTTATTAATTTTAAATAAAAAGATGGCACTTCGCGAATCCCTTTTAGGATTTCTAATGAATAAAAAATAGTTTATTATTTTCTATTTGTATCGAAATAAATAATAAATTCTCAAGACATTATATATTTTATCTATTCACTTAGTATAGGATAATTAACTTTTTTATGAAATTTGATCATAAAAATGTAAGAGAGTTATTTTTTTAGAATTAAAAAATGAGTAGTTCTTAATATAATTAACTTTTTTGAAAAATTTTGAAAAGAATTAATTTTAAATAACTTTCTCTCGACAACAATAAGGTTGATTTGTTTTAGGAGTTATCTTTGGATAATTTTCGATAAATGAGTAAATTCTTCTAAAGTTTTCAATCTTTCTTAATAATTAGCATATTTTATGTTAATAAGATATATATAATATATTTTTAATACCTTATTTATATCTTTCTTAATTTAATGTTTGATTTCATTATCTAATCTAAGTTTTGCTGGTTAACCGTAGATAGCGGATCTTTTAAGGTGCCTAATCTTTTCTCTTTAGGATAATTAGAATCCTTACCTAGAATTTTAAGTAGCATAGACCTTAAAATGAAGTCTTTAATTTCTTTAATCACATAGGTTATAATAGGTGTCCTAATTCACCATAGAACTAATTAGGTGGCGACTTCCTTAATTTTATTTAGAGGTTTCTAATATGTTGTACCTCGTTATGACCCGTGTTAAAATGAGGTATAACAGTTTGGCGACTTTACTGAGGATTATTAGGTTCTTAACCATAACAAACTTAGGTTAATAATTATGTTTTTTATATATTGTTAATTATTTCGCCCTATTTGTATTAACTTATCATGTTTGTATGACATAAATTGTTTATTTTCTATTGTTTTGTATAAATTGCTTACTTGTTTACCGCTTTATATAAATTGGCATTCCGTTCATATTTTCTCCACTTCGAAAAATTGACACTCACCCACATTGTACACGCGGATTGTACATTGTACTTTTCCAAAATTCTTTCAAATCACCTATTTTAGAGAGTTGCGTATACGTGGGGTGAGTGGGAGTTTTACTGCCGTGGAACCATGTGTCTTCTCATATAGGAAATCCAAGTCCGTGTCTATCCAAATCTTAGAAAAACTTAAGATAGAGCATTGTCACCCTTGATTTAGGCTATGCATGCATAAGCCATAGGTGGTTTGACCTATGGTGTCATTCCACAAATTTAGAAAACGCCCATATGTCAAAAGGGTTCACGGTACAATGATGACCTTCATATTATGCGTAGAGATAATGATAAATTGATCCAAGTCAAAATTTGACCAAATTGAGTTTGGAAAATTCTAACTCCAAACTCGAGTAATGTCATTAATTAAATCTTAGATTAATTTATCAAAATCTCAACTAATATTTGGTGCTTAGTCCTACCTCCCACATAAAGGAGTCACCTGCATATCAGGACGTGTTATTTAACATATTTGTGTTATCTATTCTGTGAATATCTAAATGAATTCATTTGACTTGATATTTATTTGCTAACTTCACATTTGTTTTGCCCTTTTGTTCAATGAAAATTAATTTTACCTTTTGTTCAATGAAAATTAATTTTACATTGTTGTTTGTTGCATTTTTACATTATGACATTTCTTTAAAATTCTATTATTGTAACACTGGTGCACTTAACGTATTTTAGCGATTCTAGAGCATTATTTAGGAAATTATCTAAAGGCCATCAAATCCCTAGTATTTCAATTAAGGTTGTCCTCCATTTTTGTTTGACAATCTTCAATAGGGTTCACATTCTTTCTTTAATTTTTCAATGAGTTTGATTCGTCATTATTTTCAATTCTTCTTCGAGATTTTGTTAAAACTTCATTCTACTCTATTAACGTGGGCATAATTCTTTGCAAATATCTTTCCTGTCTACTTTTTCTACATCATTCATTTAAAATTTTGCTAGACTCGTGTCAAAACTCAAACTATTATATTTTCTACCTTTTAAAACTCTGCTAAATCCTTTCTTTACGAGTGTAATCTTCTACTTGTAGCGACGGAATATTTAGCCTATTAATTTTGTCTTCGTAGTATCTATGCAGTGCCGATCTACGTAGTGAAATTCTTACTCATACTCTTAAATTCTTTTGACCTTTTATTGACCTTCAGGCCATTTATTGCTTCTTAAATTGGTAGATGCCCAAATTTATTTACACAAATCGTCCAATCGCACTTGACTTTATTTGTTCAACTTTCTTCGTTAAATTATTTTAGGACAACGACTCAAGTTTGGTACTACTTTAAAGTTTCACTCGTTCAATATGCTTGTGTCGTTCCTATCTTGGGATTATAGGAATTGACTTTCCGCACTCATTTTAAATTCAAGCTTTAGCACGTAAATCAATCAAAAATTTTCATCCTCAATAAGTTTTGACCCAACGATGCTAAATTAGAATTTTGGTCATTCACAATCCTTTGACTTATCAAAATACAATCTTCGTGAGCTTTTTTCCTTATTAATTATTATCTAGAGCTTATTATCTCGAGTTTATATAGGCCTTTATAGGACTGAATCTGTTAGGTTCTTTTTAATCACTTTCTAAAATTCTTTACTTTTAACTCTTTCAATTCAATGCTTACCGAATGTTTCATTTTTCTTCCAAAGGTTGACTTAAGTTGAGCACCAAAGGTAATTCAAGGATGATATGGCCGACCAAATTATGGTGATTGACCTTAGTGAGGATGAATTCGATGGTGAAAAACTAGAGTCCTATCAAGATAAAGTTGCTAAGCTTGATACAAAAGTGTCACAATGAAGCAAGAAATTGATAGCATGAAAGAAATGATAGTCGACCTTAATAACTCATTCACTGAAGTCTCAGAACCATACTCACCCTTCGGCGCTGCTATACTTCCCACCTTTGAAGGCTCAGAAGCATACCCGCCTTTTGGCACTACAGCACCCACTTTTGATTATAATGACCAATTTTTCTCTAACATGCCCTCATTCTCGCGAAAAAAGGCATTCAACAACTTGGCAGAGACGAGCAAAAATGGAGAAAATGGTGAAAGACATTTTAATATTGAGACTAATCATATATTCTTTACAAATGAGCTTGCTTTACCTTTTGAGATGGATTATGAAAATATTCTGATGTATGACGGGGCAGGAAATTCCGTAGACCACCTAAAGGCATATGTTGATTGGGTGAGAAATATTCAAAAAGACAATGAATTGAAGATGAGACTCTTTGTTAGGACACTTACAGGTCCAGCTTTGATGTGGTATATAATGCAATGTATGTAGAAATGGTCTTCTTGGGACAACCTTGTCGATGATTTTGTCAGGCAACATAGGTCTTTCAGCAGTATTTCTAGAGGGGTTGGTTCGTTTAAAAGGAAGTCTGCAGAGTTTTCTAAGGGTCCAAAAGGAAAAGAACCAAGCTCATCCTTTCCTGCAATTTTTGCAATTACTTACAATCGAACCTGGCAGAACTCCAACAATGGTTTCCTTGAGCATGGCGATTAAGGTGTAGTAGGATCCAGTTAAAATATGTCATCTAGGACTTATGTAGAAGGATTATTAATTTTTGGGTAGCATCTTTTTTGGAACAATTATGTATTATTGTAATACGTTTTTAAATTTTCTTGTATGTATTTTGTTTTATGTAAGTCGAACTATGGTTGACCTGATTTCCTTGGTGGATACGTAGGCAGCCCACATAGGGACTCAATCATATTAGCGTAGGATTTAAACATCCTTTTTGCATGTAATTGGAACTACGTTCGACCTGATTTCCTGTCGGACATAGGATACGTAGGTAGCTTACATAAGGCTCGGTCCCTTTATTATATTTTATTTTTCCCTCTCCCCAAAAAAGGAAGGAAGACGACTGGAACAAAACCTTGACATTGTAATCGAGGCATCATCATCAAAACATCCTAAAGACTGGGACAAGATTTTGGCACGCAAGATAAGGCATCATTGTTATAATTGTCTATAGACTGGGGCAAATTTTGGGATACGTCAAGGTTAGCAAGTATAATGATCAAGCTAGAGTCAAGCTTTGGTGTTCAACATGGGTCAACCTTTTTTCCGATTACTACTCCAAATCTATTGATATTCTCCTTTTACATCTCAAGCGTTAAAGCCTAATCGCTAAGAAGTCTCTTGATCCACTCATTCTGCAACTAAGATCGTCTTTTCTAGTCTAGACCTCTTACTTAAGCTCATCACGGATTAATCTTTTTCCTCAAAATTTTATTATTATTCTTATTCTTCTTCCTATTATTATTATTATTATTATTATTATTATTATTATTATTATTATTATTATATTATTATTATTATTATTATTATTATTATTATTACTACTACTATTACATGCATTTCACATGTACTAATACTTCATTTTATGTTAAAATTTTATTTTTATTTTGAGATTGTCTGGCATTGAACATTATTTTGACTGTGAAATTGCGCTGAGGACGAGACGATAATGACAGATAGGTGTGAATCATTTAATACCGGTTTGGGTTTAGTGCAAGCATGGAATGATGATAGCAAGAAGAATGTGGTCCGAAGAAACATTTTTGTCAATCTACCAAGTGTTTTTAGCCTTCTTCCTACCACCATCTCGACTTCCAACTCAACCAAAACATTTGTTTAACCATATCTCCTTGTCCAACTCCCGCTTATACGATCTCTCCATAAATGCCATCAATATATACTACCAATCTAAAAAATTTCCAGCATACTATAGTGCCAAATATCTATTCTCCCATAATTGTGTTTCCTTTCAAGGAAAATAAGCATGAGCAACTATCATTCTATCAAAATACCAAACATGGAAAGGAGATTCTGTCAATCCACCACAAAAATTTGGGCAAAGAGCTTTACAATCTGAGAAAAGCACTTGATGAAGAGTTGTGCTTAAGAAAATATCAGAGTCTAAAGTAAGGTGATTTGTGTGTGCACCCAAATGTTGAGCTTCCGTCAGGGTATAAGCTACCAAAATTTAACACTTTCAATGGGAAAGGAGATCCCATTGCTCACTTGAAAGATTACTGCAGTAGATTAATTGGAATTGGACATGGTGAAGCCATACGAATAAGACTATTCATTCAAAGTTTATCAGGATTGGCACTTTCTTAGTATACCAAGCAAGAGTTTAGTTAATGGCGCACATGGGAATATATGGCTCGTGACTTTGTAAGGAAATATGAGTTTAACATTGAAGGTGATCTACACATGACCGACTTGCTCAAAGTGTAGAAGATGCCGCATGAATCCTTTCAAGAGTATGACATGCGATGGCGATTAGAAGCTTCAAAAAATACATCCTCCACTTCCTGAGGAAGAATTGATCTCAGCCTTTATTTAAATTCAAGAAGGCCTATTTTATGATAAGTTGATTGGAACTTGTGCACACAGCTTCTCCGATTTGATTTGAATTGGTAAGGAGATAGAAAATGGCATTCAAGAAGGAAAATTTACAGAAGCAACACGAGTCATCCAATCAAAGACATCAAGAAATTCACAAAATGTAAATAACTCAGCTTTTGTGCATCAATCGCAATGCCCTCCAGGTCACCAGTTTTTGTAGTGTCGTGCTTTTTCTAGCCTTTGCAATGATCATCTCCAGCCTTTTTGTCATCAAAATTCTCATAATAGCTCCTAGCAACAATTTCACCAAGCACAATCTACCTCGCGACCACAGAAGAAAATGAAATCTTTCTCCTTTACTCCTTTAGGTGAGCCATTGGTTGATATATTTGAGAGATTGAGAACTAAGGGACTTCTACAACCCAAAAAGTGATTCATACCTAAGTATCCATCTCCTAACTTTGATTTATCCAAAAGTTATGCCTATCATTCAAACATTCAAGGACATGACACTGAATATTGGGCAACACTAAGTTTCAATATTCAAAGTCTTATTGAAAGTGGAAAGATAAAGCTGCAAGAAAAGACTCCAATCACAAATGATAATTACGCAAACAAAGGCACAATTTTTGTTAAGAGTGATCCATCGAAATTGGAACCAAGGCATTTGAAGAGAAAAAGGGCAACAAATCTAGAAGACTGATACGGGCATCATTTTGCGACTTGAGAATATCATCTTCCTTTTCCCTCCTTTATGAGTAGCTGCCATTTTGTAAAACCATCTTCTCTTTTGTTTCTCTATTAGTAGCTACCATTTTGTAACTTAGTATCACTCTTATTTTCCTCCTATATAAGTAGCTATTGTTTCACAATCCTGTCCATACTTTTTATGAACTACGTTGGGTCTAATTCCTGTTAGCAACGGGATACGTAGGTGCCTATTCTGGGTTCGGTCATGATATTATAAAATTTCATTTTTCCCATAGCCAAAACTGGGACAACCATGCAGGTGACCTATCACTATTTCGGCAAAGCATATTTTTAAGATCATAAGCCACACTCGCAATAATGCCATAACTACAAGAAGCACAAATTCGAAGTCAAAATTTTGTGGTTCAATGTAAGGCAATCAATTTCTTTTATACTAACAAGTTTTCTTCGAGTATGCAGATGTTGATTGTTCTTGAAGGATAACACATTCTAGCAAAGCACAAGAAATGCAATGCAAAAATGATGCAAAATACAATGCGATCTAAATTTCAAAACTTACAATTCTCTTTGAGCGTAGGAGCTTCCTCATAGAAAAATGCATCGAAAAGGAAAATCCTAAATTATGGGTACCACGTTATGAATAGTCACATAATGTGGCATTGCAGCGTTAACACTTGCTATCTCACAGGCACCGCGCTTAAATTTTCAATACTACAAGGACACTACAGAGAGTTTTTACTAGAACAAAAAAATTGCATCAAGCATTAATATTTGCAAAATTGTAATATATATTGGGTTTGTCCACCCTAAAATAGGACACTGTGGGTTTGTCCACCTTAAAAAAGGACACTATGGGTTTGTCCACCCAAAACTAGAATATGTTGGGTTCATCCACCCTAAAATCGGATATAGTGGGTTAGTCTACCCTCAAATAAGACAGTTATGCACATTCACCTTCAACTAAAATGCTTTCTTGCCTTTATTTGAACATTTCAGAGTGCCTTAATCATTTATTTGCTTCTATCATTATTATTTTGATTAGTTATGCACTGTATTTTATCCATTAAATTTTTTTGAAATTGTTAGTGAAAATCACACCAAGCTCTTTGCATTGTGTTAATATTTGAAACTTTGCAATATACGTTGGGTTCGTCCACCCTAAAATAGGACACATTGGATTTGTCCATCCTAAAATAGGATGTTACGGGTCTGTCCACCCTAAAATAGGACATGTTGGGTCCATTCACCTTAAAATTGAATATGTTGGGTTCGTCCACCCTAAAAATATGATATAATTGAGTTAGTGTGCCCTCTAATAAGACATTATGCATGTTTTTCTTTCATTGAATATTTATGATTGCTTGGCTTTGATTGAGCATTTTTCAATGCATTTATCATTTATTTATTTTAGTTCGATATGCACTGTATGCTATCTTTTGAATTTTTTGAAAAATCATGTTTAATTACTCATTTGTCTTTAATTAAGCACTGCTTTTCAATTTGATGAAACCTTGGGTTGGTCCACCCTAAAATAGGACTTATTGACATTTTGAATTCGTCATTCCTAAAATAGGACATATTGGGATGGTCTGCCCTCTAATAAGATATTTATGCATGTGCCCGCTTTCAATTAAATATTTATGCTTACTTGCCTCTAATTGAACCTCTAGCAAAGCCTTAATTATTATTTATTTATCTATTTTATTTTTTAACAAAACAATGCACGCCATCTTAAAATCAAGCTCAATTATCATTTATTTTTATTAAACATCGATTATGTTAATACTTCAGTTAGTTTGATGAATTTTGCAAGCATATAATTTGAATTTGTTACATCTAAAGATACCATATGTTTGACTAATAGCAGCCAATAGACGTATATGTCTTACAATCTTTTTGTAAGAATTTTATTTACATTTTTTTCATGCTTTACATTATTTGCTAAATTTTCTATCAAGATTTGGCAGGAATCAAAACTTATATGCAGAAAGAGAAGACATAGCATAACGTGGAAGCATTTCTTAGCAGCGAACTGTGGCAAGCAAGCGGAATGTCAAGCATCACTAGGAGCGTCGATGATTTAGAGCTCAATTCGACTCAATTTTTACAATTTTCTATATAACTTTAAACCTTTTCACAAATCTTTCCTCATGTTCCAGTGTCATCATAAATCTAAAATTGGGACAATTTTGAGATTCTATCCAAATTTTTTCATAACATGACTTTTGAACTATATCGACCTAATTCTCGTGAAACCCGAGATATGTAGGCGACTCAGAAATTAGGGTTTGGTCGAATCCATAATCATAATTGTGTCAATTCTAGATTTACTGTTCCACCTTTCTGGTGTAGCTTTTTCATAATCGATCAAATTTAACAATCGAGAAAAAATTGATTTACGTCAACATCCTCGCCCAATGACTCTCTTCATCATCTTTGGTCTAAGAGGAATAAGTTGTTGACACCCAATTTTGACTCTCCTTTTTTCATAAAATTAATTTCTCAAAAGTTAGGATATTTGAATATATATATATATATATATATATATATATATATATTTCAAAATATATTTTGTTGTTAACAGTTTGAAAATTATGTTTTTCTTATAAACATCACATCTCACAAATTTAATAAAAAATAAATAATAAAATATATTTTAAATTATCATTCTAAAATGAATAAATAAATATATGATAGCGTATTAACATAATACTTACTATATTATTATATTTTTAAATTTAATTTTAATACTTACTATATATATACGCGTATATTTCTAAGAAAATTAATTAAATCATCGTTAAATTAGTCAAGTGAAATCGGTTTGGAAAATTAGATTAATTAACTTATTCGATTGGACCAATCACTTTAATTGATTTTAGCCTTTAAAATTTAATCAACAGCAGCCCAATACCACCCCATATTCGGCCCATTTCCTTTTCTTCCCCCTTCCCTTAACCCAACCTATACACCAACAACGATGACTAAACATCAACAACAATATCTACAGCCTGGACATACACCTCTACTCGACCCACTACTATGTCTCTGTCTCTATGCGTACAATAATACGCACAACTGCAACATATAACATTGTGACTTAAACAACCGACAACAACAACAATTCGCTGTACAATTTCAACAACACAGAAACAGCTCTCAATGGCAATGCCAATGCTGAACAACCCTCAAACCGCTGGATAATAGGAAATTCGGTGGATTTTCCACCTCCCCCATCGTCTGTATCCTTTTTCCCTCTACTCTACTTATATATCCATCAGAATAACCTCAATCACTTTCCCTTCCTCACTTTTTCTAAAAATACAGACCCAAAGAGGGAACTTTTTTCTCCATTATAGACCTCTAAGCAGAGAAATATATGAGCATTCAATGGTTTTTTGGAGTGTTGTCTCTTTGATTTAACAAACAATTAGGTGTTCACCTTGAAGGACTCAATTTGTCAAAATTAAATCTTCAGCAAGTCTAAATCCATCTGAAATGGGTGATTTTCTTTCATCAAATTGTCACTTTTTTAATTCAAATTGTTAAAGTTGTGACCCAAATTTTGTTGGTTCAGACCTGAAAGTATGGACCTTTATGTTTTTGGGCCTAGTACTTATTTGTATGAACATATTATATTAGTGCATTTAGTGGGTTGTTTTGTGAATTCAGAAATTACGTCTCTCCACATTGTACTCCTCTCCTTTTATTATAGTGAAAAATCCTCTGCCTCTGCCCGTGGTTTTTCCCTCAAGGGTTTTCACATAAATCTATTTGTTCTTGTTCTCTTTTTGCTTGTGGTTAGCTTTATTTCTGCCTGATTTTTAACAAACTAGTATCAGAGCCTGTTCGATAGTTTTCTCGAGGATGGAAACCATGAAGTATGATATTCCTCTATTGGATTACAACACCAGATTTTCATTATAGCAGGTTAAGATGTGGGTTGTGCTCACGCAGATGGATTTGGATGATGCTTTATTAGGGTTTGAGAAGATGCCCTCATCGTGGACGGACAAAGACAAATGACGTAAGGATCGAAAGGCTCTATCTCAGATCCACCTTTATTTATCCAATCAGATTCTACAGGATGTTTTGAAGGAAACCACATCTGCTACTTTATGGTTAAAATTGGAATCATTGTGTATGACAAAGATCCTAACAAGTAAGTTGCATCTCAATAAATGACTTTATTCCCATAGCATGTCTGAGGGTGCGTCCTTGAAGGATCACCTATTTGTATTTAAGAAAATCATCTCTGATTTAGAGACTCTAGAGGTTAAGTACGATGAGGAAGATATAGGATTAATTTTTTTGTGTTCACTGCCTATATCATACACAACCTTTAGGGATACGATTTTATATAGTCGTGATACCCTAATGATTGATGAAGTCTATGATGCGTTGTTCTCTAAGGAAAAGATGAAGTACCTTTTAAATGGGTAGAAAACTCAAGGAGATGGTCACATTATTCGAGGATAAAGAAATCATGAGAGGAATTCTGGGGGTGATGACAGGAATAGGTCGAAATCTAAAAATAGAAATAAAACCTGTAATTACTACAAGAAGAAGGGCCATATCAAATTCGAGTGTTAGAAGCTACAGAATAGAGAGAAAAGAGAAGCTCCAAAATAGAAGGAAAACTAACCAGAGAAGTTTGGTGAAGCCAGTTTTGTGGAAGATGGCGGTAGTGATGGATAACTTTTGGTAGTTTCAGATGGTAACTCTAAACCCTGTGAGGATTGGATTCTTGATTCAGCTTGCACCTTTCATATATGTCATAATCGGGATTGGTTTACAACATATGAAATAGTCTCTAAAGGTGTTTTGTTCATAGGAAATAACACACCTTGTAAGATAGCTAGAATTGGAACAATCAAGATCGAGATATTTAATGGGTTTGTGAGGACACTCGGTGATGTGCGGTATGTCCTAGGCTTGAAGAAAAATCTTATTTCCTTTAGTACCCTTGATTCGAATGGTTATAGGTACACTGGTAAAGATGGAATCCTAAAGGTTACAAAAGGTGCTTTTGTTGTGATAAAGGGACAGAGAAAGTCTGCAAATTTATGTGTCCTGTTAGGCTCTACTGTAATAGGTGATGCAATTGTTTCTACCTCATTTCTATCAAAAAGTGACGTTGCTAAACTTTGGCATATGAGCTTGGGTCATATAAGAGAAAACGAGATGGATGAACTAAGCAGGAGAGGACTTCTTGATGGGCAGAGTATTAGCAAATTGGAGTTCTGTGAGCACTGTGTTTTCGAGAAGAAGGAGAGAGTCAAATTCACTATAAAGGCATCTACTCAACTAAGGGCACACTTAATTACATTCATTTTGATCTCTAGGGTCCTGCTAGAGTACCTTCTAGAGGAGGCGCTAATTACTTGTTGACTATTATTGATGACTATTCCAAAAAAGTTTAGGTGTTCTTTCTGAAGCAAAAGAGTGATGTGTTGCCTACTTTCAAGGAGTGGAAGACTATGATTGAAAAGCAAACAGGGAAGCAGGTAAAACGGCTTTGGACCGATAATGGTTTAGAGTTCTGTCCTAATGAATTTACTGCTTTATGCAAGTAAGAAGGAATTGTGAGGCAATTGACAGTTCGTCATACTCCGCAGCAGAATGGTGTGGCTAAACTAATGAATAGGACTATAATGGAGAAGGTGTGTTGTATTCTCTCTAATGCTGGTTTACCCAAGTCCTTTTGGTCCGAAGCTTCTTTCATAACTTGTCTTCTTATTAACCGCTCTCCCTCAGTCGCGATTGATAAAAAAACTCCACAAGAGGTATGGTTTTGTACTCCTGCTAGTTATTCTAATTTGAGGATATTTTGATGTCCTGCGTATGCTCATATTGATAATGAAAAGTTGAAGCCTAGATCTGTCAAGTGCTTATTTATGGGTTATATGCCTAGTGTTAAAGGTTATAAGCTTTGTTGTCCAGAAAGCAGAAAGGTTATAATTAGCAAGGATGTTGTGTTTGATGACACTGCCATGCTTCAAGCTTCCTCCGAATCTAGTGTTTCACCTCTAGATGAGCTTAGTGACATGTATCAGTAAAAGTCATTCACCCACATTGAATTTCAAATTGGAGCAAAGTCTACACTAGTGCCTACTTCTCAGTCTAGATCGGAGATACAGAGTAGTACTATTTCTTCTTTACCACCAGTGATGCCACAATATTCTATTGCTAAAGACAGGCCTAGAAGAGATATTAGACCTCCTCAGAAATATGCTAAAATTGATTTGATTACTTATGCATTGAATGTAGCAGAAGGTATTAACTTTAATAAAGAACCTTCTTCTTACTCAGAGGCAGTTAGTCGTGATGATTCTGGCTGATGGATGATTGCTATGCAGGAAGAGATAGAATCACTTCATTAGAATGACACATGGAATCTGGTGAGATTGCAAGTGGGTATTCAAAAAGAAAGAAGGAATATCGGGAGTTGAAGATGCTAGGTATAAAGCTAGACTAGTTGCTAAAGGTTATAGTCAGGTTCCAGGTATTGACTTCACAGATATGTTTTCTCCAGTTGTAAAGTATAGTTCAATATTGTGGTCATGCATAATCTTGATCTTGAGCAGTTGGATGTCAAAACTATATTCTTACATAGAGAACTTGAGGAGGATATCTATATGTAGCAATCAGAGGGTTTTGTAGTCTCAGGAAAGGAGGACTATGTATGCTTGCTGAAAAATTCTCTTTATGGCTTAAAGCAGTCGCCCAGGCAGTGGTATAAGAGGTTTGATTATGACCTCTCATATGTTTCAGAGGAGCAGCTATGATAGTTGTGTCTACTTTAAGTAGGTAAGTGATGGTTCATTCGTGTATCTTCTCTTGTATGTTGATGATATGTTGATTGTAGTAAAGGATATGAGAGAGAGAATAAAAGTCAAAGCTCAGCTCAGTAAGGAGTTTGATATGAAGAATCTAGGAGTAGTGATAACGCTCAATCTACAGCTCTCGTGGGAGTGTAAAGCGGTCGTTAGCAAATATAGAACCCAACCTGGGTTGGGTATCGATCCCACAGAGAATAGCTTGGCCAACAAGCAAGAGAAATTACTAGACTTTTAGTGCAAGTCTCGTAGGAAAGGGGGGATTGTAGTATGTAACCAAAACAAGAATGTAAGAACTGAAAATAGCAAAATAAAGAGAGTTTGTCACGTGTGTTGTAAACAATGAGAATTGAGGCGTTGGGGTTATGTCCACCTTCTGAGGTATACGTCTCTATTGGCTATGAGTGTGTAGAGTCTTGACATGTAATTGCTTATAGAGAATTGTAGTCGATGGTAAATCCAAGCGTCTCTCGACCTAAACAAGGACTATTTCACTTTAACTCTCTCGAGCTTAAAGCGTGACTAACGGTACGAATTCTCCAAGAAGTTAGTCCAGGTACGGCACTAGCTTTTTAATAGGAAAGGGTGTCCTACTACCTTGACATTATCTCTTTTCCAGACAAATAACTTTTCTCTCGAACAAGTCAGATGTTAGACTGGCGTTGGTCTATGCGTCTTCTTTTCTAGACAAATAACCTTTCTCTCGAACAGGTTAGATGTTAGAATGGCGTGTTCTTGTGTTTGAACCGCAAAGAATGTAGATTTAAGATGAAGAGAATAATGATATAAGCAATATACTTGTCTTGAACTCACAAACTCATAGCTATAGATAGTAACTCATTCGGCTTCCATAACCCCAACTAAGAGATTTAGTTACCCATGAATGCGAAGGATATCACGTTTTGCATGGTGGATGGCGTGAATAGTAGGTGTTTGGCGTGTGGTTTTAGTGATTCCGTAGCAAGTAACGATTCTCTTGTTGTGGAATTTAAGAGTAGAAGAATGAAGAATTGAGAATGGGTTGTAGGAAGATGTCTTAATTGTAAGGAGATGAATAAATTGTCAGAATGTCTCCCCTCTCTCCTTTAAAATCTCTAACATGATAGGGTATTTATAATACTCCTATCCTACTCCTACTAAACTAATAAAATAAATAACCAAATCCTAATATACTAATGAAATCCTTGACCCAATTGTACTAGGGTAAGGTTACAAAATTATAATCCAAATAGAATGATGAAACACATAACCTAATTGCACTAGGTTAATGTATTATGGCAAAAATCCAGCTTTGTGTCTGTAAGTCCCAAAGTCTTCAGAAATGCTGTTTTAGCCCGGGACAGATTTTCCATGCAGCAGATTTAGTCCTTTATGCGTCCAGCTCCTTTCCATCTCGTTTGTGAGCTTTCTTTTGCGTCAAGTAAGCCATAAATTGCTGTATTTTGCATCATTTATACCTGAAACTTTCCTAATCACATTTGTTAGCTCATTTACAGGAAAAAGGACTAAAAGTGTACGAAATAGATAATTAGTTCTCGAAACTAGGCTAAAATATGGGCAAAATATATTGATATAGGCGCGTAATTTCGCCTATCATCAAGTAGCAAAGAAGATTCTTGGCATGGAGATTCTGAGAGATGGAAAGAATTGTAAGTTATACTTGAGTCAGAAAAAGTATATTGAGAAAGTACTTCATAGGTTCAATATACAAAATGCAAAACCTATAAGTACTCTATTGGAAGCTCACCGGTAAGACTATATGTCTCAAATTTCATACTCTAGTGCTGTCAGGTCTTTTATGTATGCGATGGTTTGTTCCCAACCAGATTTATCTTATGCCGTCAGTGCAGTTAGCAATACATGGCAAATCTTGGTAAAGAACATTGAAAAGCAGTTCAGTGGATTTTCAGATACTTGCATGGATCTGCTAATGTTTATTTGCAGTTTGGACAAAAGAGAGATAGAGTAATTGGGTATATTGATTCTGATTTTCCAAAAGATCATGATAAAAGGAGATCCCTTACATGCTATGTTTTCACCATTGGTGGTTGTGCTATTGGTTAGAAATCTACCTTACAGACTACGATTGCTTTGTCAACTACTGAGGCAGAGTATATGACTATTACAGAGGTTTTCAAGGAAGTTATTTGGTTGAAGGGTCTATTTGGTGAACTTAGCAAAGACTTATAGATTACTACAGTCTTTTGCAACAGTCAGAGTGTTATCTTCCTTAGGAAGGCTCAGATATTTCATGAGAGGACAAAGCACATCGATGTTCGGTATTATTTTATATGTGAAATTATTGCTCGTGGTGATATTGTGGTGAGCAAGATTAGTACTCATGATAATCCTGCTGATATGATTACCAAGACACTACCAAGTGCCAAGTTTGAGCATTGCTTGGACTTGGTTAGTGTTAGCTGTTAAGATGTGTCCTTAGGGGCTTGTGTGGAAGAGATGGAGAGTTTGTCTTGAAATGGATTTGAGTTCTGAATTAAAATTAGTGTCAAGGTGGAGATTGTTAGAGTTGTGACCCAAATTTTATTGGTCTGGACCTGAAAGTATGGACCTTAATGTTTTGGGGCCTAGGATTTATTTGTATGCACATATTATATACGTGCATTCATTGTCTCTAAATGGATTTCATGAATATGGTTTAGGTTGAAGTCTATGTTATTTCAAATGTGTAAATCCCTCCTCCTATCTAACTTTCCTTCATCTACTCTTGATCGACAAATATGTGACTTTGCTATAGTTGTGAACTTATATTGTTGTTGCTTTCTTTTGAATCCATAGATTAAGTACAAAATGCTCTCCCGTATCATTTTCTTTTGATTCAATAAATATTTTTTTCCTGTTTAATAAAATAGGTGAGTGATATGAGACATAATTTTTAAACCAGTCATTTGCGTCCAGACATTAAAACGTGAAAGTTTCTCCCCCGTCTTCATTTATTATGTGCATGAGCATGAGCTTCTTGCTTTCGAGCCTATGTTTTGTTGTTACGTAAAAATAATATAATTGTTGAAGTTGCTTGTGTGTAACATAGTCTGCAAAATTTGTGTATATGGGTGATTTAATCATTCTAATATTGTTGTTGTTGTGATTAAAGAATCTTAACTATATAAATATCCTGGCTTGATTGGTTAGTATTCACTATTCACACAATAATTGTTGCTTTCCTCAATTTATGATTAAACTAAGGTTTATTTAGTGAGAGGTTGTTTTCAATCTGCATAATTAATTAATTACCAACAAACTACTCCTGACCGTGTAATAGTCATGATCACAAGATTGTGAAATACCAACATGTTGATTAACTTGTCTAGATTAAGTTTAGTGTCATTCTATGCCAGTTAATTTTTTGTTTAGTCAGATTAGGACCAATTCAAAGTTGTTCAATTTGATTAGATGACCATTTTTTTCCAAAGATTAAGTTTGAGAATATGGTTGTCTTAATTCTCACCTTTCAAAATACGACAGTTTCGTGCTCACAGAATGCGAGACTTACAAAATTTGTCCCTTTATTTCATATCCATCATTCTTCTTTCATTCATCCTGATTTTTGGTAAAAACAAAAATGTAAGTTATTTTTGTTTTAAGATTGTACATGAATCGTGAATTTTTAATTTGGATAGTGAAAATTTAGTTATTCCCTTCTTGCCCATTAGATTTTATACTTAGCATAATCATTAGGCTTCGATATTTAGTTTATGTCATTACAGATTAAAACTTGATAGGCGATAGCATATTTTTTAGAATAAATGGTTTTATCTTTAAAATTTAAATTATTTTCTCATTAGTTACTAATGTTGAATTAATAAAATATAGGTTCTTGTGGTAGGCGAATTCATCATCGCTAAACTCGGAAATCGGCTTTACTAACTTTGGATATGATAAATCAAATTTCTTTTTTATTAATTTTAAATAAAATATGGCACTTTGCGAACCCCTTTTAGGATTTCTAATGAATAAAAAGAGTATTATTTTCTATTCGTATCGTAACAAATAATAAATTCTCAAGACATTATATATTTTATCTATTCACTTAGTGTAGGATAATTAACTTTTTTATGAAATTTGATTTAAAAAATGCAAAAGAGTCTTTTTTTTTAGAATTAAAAAATGAGGAGTTCTTAATAAAATTAACCATTTTGAAAGATTTTGTAAAGAATTAATTTTAAATAACTTTCTCTTGACAACAATAAGATTGATTTATTTTAGGAGTTATCTTTGGATAATTTTCGATAAGTGGGTAAATTCTTCTAAAGTTTTCAATCTTTCTTAATAATTGGCATATTTTATGTTAATAAGATGTATATAATATATTTTTAATACCTTATTTATATCTTAGTTTAATGTTTGATTGCATTATCTAATCTAAGTTTGACCGGTTAATCATAGATAGCGGATTCTTCGCCTAATTCCTTCCCTTTAGGATAATTAGAATCCTTATCTAGAATTTTAAGTAGCGTAGACCTTAAAATGAAGTCTTTAATTTCTTTAATCACATAGGTTATAATAGGTGTCCTAATTCACCATAGAACTAATTAGGTGACGACTTCCTTAATTTTATTTAGAGGTTTTCAATATGTTGTATCTCGTTATGACCCGTGTTAAAATGGGGTATAACACCCAATACCTATTAAGAAGCATCAAAACATAAAGTTTGGATTGAAGCCATGAAGGAGGAGATTGATATGATAGAGAAGAATGACACTTGAAAGCCGGTTGATAAACTCAAAGACAAGAATGTAATAGGGGTGAAATGGGTTTATAGAACTAAACTTAATCCAGACAGTTCAATTAATAAATACAAAGCAAGGCTTGTTGTGAAAGGTTATGCGCAAGTTGCAGGTCTGGACTATGGAGACACATTTGCACCTGTTGCAAGACATGATACGACTTCTATTTTCTTTGGTAGCTCAATCAAATTGGAAGTTGTATTATCTGGATGTGAAGTCGGCATTCTTAAATGGGCAATTACTGGAATAAATTTATGTCGACCAACCAAAAGGCTTTTAAGTTGAAGGAATGGAGGATAAAATCTACAGATTACATAAGGCGTTGTATTTATTAAACAAGCTCCTCGAGCATGGTACAGTAAGATTAGTGATCATCCCATTTATTGTGGCTTCAAAAGAAGTGAAAATAAAGTCACTTTGTCTGTGAAGAATTCTAAAGGTGGAGATGTGCTTGTGGTATCACTCTATGTTGATGATCTTCTGGTAATCGGAAGCAATGAAGCTATGGTGAATCAATTCAAGCAAGAAATGGAGATTCATTAAGCTAGTGATGGAATCTTCATTTCTCAGAGAAAATATGCATGGGATATTCTTAAAAGTTCAAGATGGAGAGGTGTAAGCCTGTATCGAATCCACTAGTTCACAATGAGAAGATCTCGAAGTCTGAAGGAGGTGATAGGGCTGATCCAACAGTTTACAGAAGTCTAATTGGTAGTTTTCTATATTTGACAGCAACAAGACCTGATCTCATGTTCGCGGCATCTTGGTATTGCTAAAAGAACATTGAGGTATATCAAGGGAACTGTTGATTATGGTATTTGGTTTAAAAGGGAAGAGCAAGGGCAATTGATGGGTTATGCAGACAGTGATTGGGCAAGAAGTGTTGATATGAAAAGTACTTTTGGATATGCTTTTACACTTGGTTCAGGCATGTTCTCATGGAATTCAAGGAAGCAAGATGTGGTAGCTCAATCATCTTCAGAAGCAGAATACATCGCTGTTGTTAGTGCAACTAATCAGGCTTAATGGTTACGAAAAATTCTGCGTCATCTAAAGAAAAACTAGTTTAAAGCTACTATCATTAAGGTTGACGATAAGTCATCAATTTCTATGGACAAAAATCCAGTGCAACATGGTCGTAGCAAACATATAAATGTGAAGTTTCACGCTATCAGGCAAGCAGAGAAGGATGGCGAAGTTAATCTAGTTCATTGCAGCTCCGATCAGCAGATTGTAGACATTTTGACCAAGACTCTTTCTAAGGGGAAATTTGAAGTTCTAAGGGCTAAGCTGGGAGTGTCCAAGAAAAATTTCAAGGAGTGTTAGAATATGAGATTTTTCTTGATATTCTTTTGTTTAAAAGTTTCTTTTAATATTATGTTTAGTTTTATTTTAAAAAATAAATGGTAGTCCTTATTTTAAGATAGTGTCTTGTAAGATTTATGAAGTGTGTCTTGTAAGACTCATGAAGCTTATAAGTGTAGTTTTTTGTAAGATGAATGAATGAAAAGCTACTGTTGAACTTTATCTTTTCCTTCTCTTAAGCTGCAAATTCTAACAATTTCATATATTTGTTATGTTTTCTAAATATTTGTCAACCGTCAAAACTTCATATTTTTATCCTACCTCGTAGCTCTCTAGCTCATGGCTCTTAGCTCAACATATTCTATCAGTGCCACGTTGAAGGTTATATAATTGAGATTTTGCTCACGCTTCTTGGGTTTGGACACTGGCATAGGCCATGACCAATTTATCCCAAGCTTAACGAACCATTTTGGTACATAAATTTGAGGGAGGATTGATTATAAAACAAACGAGAGACGCAAGAAACCAACTGAGTATCCTTTGGTCTTGACGAACCCAAAACATAAAAGCAAGGTTCACCTGGTTATCTGCAAGAAAGCAATCTGGTACAATGGTAGATCTACCAATATGATGTTTGAGAGCACATCTTCTAATAACGGGTATAAAATTGCATCTTTCATAATAGAAAATTAGTGGAGTAAGGTATCTGATGAGATATATTTGGCATGGGAGAATACGATGATGGTGCGCCTGAAGCAAGAATCACAGTACCGATAGCATTTACGACAGTTGTAAGCCTATCACCAGTTCCCGAGTTTTCTGGCATGACTATAGAAGGAAGGAGGGATCGCCAACAACAGGGGTTTCAGTGATGTAACCTTTGATCTAGCACCATGTAAAGGTTATGAAACTGTAGTAATATTTCTCATTATGTATGTAAAATTATTTATACACAGTTTACATGTAGTACCAGGAATCCTAACAAATAAGTAATTACAAACACATACAGAAAAAATGTGTACATTATTTAACAAAGCGTATTGTTTATATCCCTTCTCGTATACATGATAGCATAGAACCTTTGTGGAGTTCCTAATAACTTTGTACCATCATTCACATGAAAATGGGGAAGTAAGCGGCCTGAATCATTATGCAACATAAAGCATAAGCATCCAAAATAGTTTGAAAGTGTCAAATATATGCACATATAGTCTCCTCAAGAGACTTATGTTGCAACTACTTTGGAACAAACCCAACTTCTAACACAAACACTGAAGTATATTATAATCACTGAACGGAATATGTGAACTACTAACGAAACAAGTGTTATGATGGAAAGAGGTAAATACAAAAACAAAGAAAGTAAAGAACACCAAGTTTAATGTGGAAAAATCCTTCAAGTCGAAGGTAACAACCAAGGGATCACAGAGATCCAAATTGCTCCACTATAACAATAAGAAGGTTACAAATATTCTCTGAATGGATATACAACAAGAACCAAACACGGAGAAGCAAAAGCCACATCAATAAAAGTAAATCAAGAGAAATCACTCAAAACAGAGCTACTGTTCAAAACTCAAAATCAAATGTTGTGAACCCCCAAATCTGATCTCCACCATTCAAATAAAACGTCAAGAAGTTAGGAACTCTCAGTCAAAATTTCAGCCCGATCTAATGGTGAATGAGTCAGAAAACGTGATTTGAAGTTGGCTGGTCGGTGAAGAAAAATTGCAGCAACTAAACTCTCTTTCTCTCTTCTCTCTTTGGTGAAAGCTCTCTCAAAAACCTCTCTTATGTGCTAATGTCTCTCAAAGACATATACCAATGAGCATGGATAATTCCCTCTCAAATAGTCCTATTTATAGATGGGTGGTGCTTTTCCTAAAGTTGAACCAACTCAAAATAGGAAGAGAAATTTGAATCCTTTTACGAATAGGATTGGAAACCAAAAGAGAATAGGATTAGGCCATGGTCCTTTGGCTGGAACATGGGCCACGGCTCAACAAACTCCCCCTCCAGCCAAGGGGCCAAATGGCTTTTCTAGCGGAGGAACTCATGACAGACTTCATGGCTGCCAAAGTTCTACAATACTCATGCTTCTCTACAATCACCACCTTTGTTAGTACATCTGAAGGATTCTCATCAATGTGTATCTTATCAACCTCAAATAATTTTTCTTCCACGACCATTCTAATTCAATGATACTTTCTACTAATATGCTTGGACTTAGAATGAAAAGTGAAGTGCTTGGTGAGATGAATAACACTTTGATTATCATAAAATAAGATGAACCTTAATTGCTCAAAGTCAAGATCTTTCATAAATTTCTTTATCCAAAACAATTCTTTATCGCCTTCAGTGATAGCAATATATTCGGCTTCAGTTATGGATAGAGCTATTCACTTCTCTAATCTTGATTGCCATGAAATAGCTCCCCCTACAAAAGTGATCAAATAATCAGAAGTGGATCTTGAGTTGTCAAGATTACCTCCCAAATTAGAATCTGTGTAGCAAACAAGTTCATGCGTGCCACTACCAAAGCACAACTTCATATCTGCATTACCCTTCAAATATCTTAGTATTCATTTTAAAGTATCTCAATGTTTCTTTCTAGGATTAGAAAGAAATCTGCTAATAGTCCCAATATCAAGTGCAACATCTGGTCTAGTGCAAACCATAGCATATATCAAGCTTCCAACTGCAGAGGAGTAAGAAATACAAGACATCTCTTTCTTCTCTTCATTAGTAAATGGACTTTGGGTCATAATCAATTTGAATTGTTTAGCAAGAGGAGTACTAATCACTTTTGCTTCTATCATATTGAACCTCTTCAGTACCTTCTCAATGTACTGCTTCTGGGATAATGATAACTCTTTTTTATCTCTATCTTTGTATATTTGGATGACTAGAATTTTCCTTGCTGGTCTCAAGTCCTTCATCGCAAAAGATTTGCTTAACTCTTTCTTAAGGACTGCAATTCTAGATTTATTTCTGCCAACAATCAGCATATCATCAACATAAAGTAGTAAAATAATAAAATCATCACCAGAGGACTTCTGAAAGAATACACAGTAATTTGAAGAAGTTTCATGTATCCTTGCTTTTCTATGACAGATTCAAACTTCAAGTATCATTGTCTTGAAGCTTGTTTCAAGCCATACAAGCTCTTTCTCAATTTGCAGACATAATATTCTTTCCTTTGACTACAAAACCTTCAGACTACTCCATATAAATCTCTTCATCTAAATCACCGTGAAGAAAAGCAGTCTTGACATTCATCTGCTCAACCACTAAATCTAGTCTAGTAGCTAAGCCTAGTACCATACAAATAGAAGATATTTTTGCGATAGGAGAGAAAAGTTTATCAAATTCAACTTCTTTTATCTGGCCAAAGCCTTTGAGAACTAGTGTCTCCTTATACCTAGGCGTAGAGGTATGTTGCTTTTGCTTTACTCTAAAGATCCATTTGTTTGTTAGAGCTTTCTTACCTTTCGGTAATTCTACTAACTCATATGTGTCATTCTCATGGAGTGACTTCATTTCATATTCATAGCTTCTACCCACTCATCTCTGTGAATATTTTGTATGGCTTCATCATAATCTCCAGGTTCTCCCATGTTTGTAAAAAATACGTCATTCTTATAGAGTGACTTCATTTCATATTTCTAGCTTCTACCCACTCATCTCTGTGAATATTTTTATGGCTTCATCATAATCTCCAAGTTCTCCCATGTCTGTCAAAAATACATACTCATTTGGAAAATAACGTGTTGATTTTTGCTTCTCTCTAAAATATCTTCTGCAAGAGGTTTCAGGAACATCTGAAGTAGTTACCTGAAAAGGAGTTGGTTGTTGATCAACCACAACATCATTAATCAAATCATCTGTAGGTTCTACATCCTCTTGATCATCATCTGCACTACTGTCTTAGATTCCATCATGTGCAATAGATGTATCAGTAATAGGAATTGGATAACACCTACTAAGCTCTCATTATTCTAAAAATTTATTTTCTTAGTCTTGTCATTATCTTTAATAGTTTGGTCTTCAAAGAACACTGCATCACGACTTCTAATAAGCTTCTTATCAATTGGATCATAAAAAAGATATCCAAACTCATCTTGACCATAACCAATAGAATGCACTACTTAGTTTTGACATCCTCATCTTTTGGAACATGCACATAAGCTTTACACCCAAAGACTTTCAAGTGATTATAGGAAACATCCTTAGCAAACCAAACTCTATTTGGAAAATCACCATTCAAAGCAACTGCAGGAGACAAATTGATAACATAAGCAATAATATTAAATTCTTCCTCCCAAAAGAAATTTGGAAGTTTAGCCTCTAAAAGTACACATCTAGCTCTCTCAACTAGAGTTTTGTTCAGCCTTTCTGCCAAACCATTCAATTGAGGCATCTTGGGTGAAGTTCTCTAATGACGAATTCCTTATAATTTGCAACAGTTATCAAAAGGACCAATATATTCACCGATATTGTCAGTGTGAATACATTTTAGCTTCTTCTCTATTTGTCTCTTAGATAAAGCTTGAAAGTCCTTAAACATATCAAGTACTTGATCTTTGAATTTTAAAGGATATACCCAAAGCTTGCGAGAATGATCATCAATGAAAGTCACTAAGTAAAGTATTCCACCTTGTGACTTCACTTTAAAAGGACCACATAAATTAGAATGCACTATCTCCAATAATTCAGGCTTTCTTGAGGGAGAATGGTCGTGAAAAAAAAACTCTCTTTTGTTGTCCAGCTAATCAATGAACACATCTTTTCACCTTTGCTTGTTTCATACCAGCAAGCAGTTTCTTCTTATCCAAACATGTGATTCCCCTCTCACTCATATGACTGAGCCTCTTGTGACAAAATTCTAATAAAGTGTCACTTTCCATAAAATTCACAGTCATTGAGGATAGATCCTTGAGTCACATAGAAGTTAGAATACTTTCTTCCTCGAGTTACAACTAATGCGCCTTTGGTGAGCTTCTATTGGCCATTGAACAAGTCATTATGATAGACATCATCATCTAGTTGCCTTACAGATATTAAGTTTAGAGGAATGTCTGGAGCATGTTTGACATTCTGAAGGACTAACGTTGTATCAATATTAGTCATCAAACAGATCGTGCCAAAACTAAGCACCTCGACCTCACCAGCATTACATCTTTAAAACTCTATAGTTAATGGGAGTATAAGATGAAAAAAAGTCTTTCCTCGGTGTGACATGAGATGTAGCTTCAGAATCTACTATCCAACTAGTATCATAGGATACAAAATTGATGACATTTTTATCACAAGCAAAGAGAAGGTCATCTAGGACAACAACAACAACATTATTTCCATTATTTTCTTTCTTTTTCCTTCTCTAGTATCTTGCTTTAATATATGCAAAACTTTTTAATGTCCTTTCTTTCCACAATGATAGCATGAACGACTCTCATACCCTGACCATAACTTGTTTCTGCTTTTACCTCGAATTCTTGCTTTTTTTGTTGTCTCTCCCTGGGTCTTATGTAAACAGAATGTCTGAGTGTGAGGATGAGCCTTGAGATTTTTTCCTTACTTCTTCATTCAAAACACCACTTTTGGAAAATTCCATAGTCACCTGGCCACCAGGAGCTAAATTTGTTAAGGAAACACGAAGAGTCTCTTAAGAATCTAATAGAGTATTCAGAAGCCAATATTGTTGTATCTCATCGTCAAAACTTAACACCCATTCATAAAGTTGATCAAGGACACCTTAAAAATCATTTATATGGTCAAGAATAGTATTGCCTCCTTGTATTTAAAGGTCATCAAATGTTTTAGTAAGAACAACTTATTATTGCATGTTTTTGAAGCATAAAGTGTATCCAACTTTTTTCACAATGTTCTAGTATCTGTCTCATTCACAATATGATTGCGGACATTATCTTCAACCCATTGCCTTATATCTCCACATACTTGTTGGTGCTCAAAATCTCAATTATCATCAGTTATATTCTCAAGTTTATAATCAACAAAAACGGGAAGATGCATCTTCTTCACAAATAGAAGATTTTTCATCTTGCACTTCCATATGTTGTAATTGCTTCCATTTGAACATACCATCTTGCCCATATTTACCTCCATCCCAAAATCCTTGATAGATAACCAAAGCTCCGATACCACTTGTTATGACGAAAAGAGATAAATACGAAAACAAGGAAAGTAAAAAACATCAGGTTTAACATGGAAAAACCCTTCAAATCGAAGATAACAACTAAGAAATCAAAGAAATCCAAATTGCTCCACTATAACAATAAGAGAGTTACAAATATTATTCGAATGGCCACACAACAAGAATCAAACACGGAGAGGCAATAGCTACACCAATAAAAGTAAATCAAGAGAAATCACCCGAAATAGAGCTACTGTTTGAGACTCAAAACCACACGCTGTGAACCTCAAAATCTGATCTCGCCGTTCAAATCAAACAGTAAGATGTTACAAACACTCATTCAAAATTTCAGCCCAATCCAACGGTGATGAGCCGGTAAACATGATTTTGAGTTGGCTGGTCGGAGAAGAAAAATTGCAGCAACTAAACTCTATCTTCTCTCTTTGGTGAAAGCTCTCTCAAAAATCTCTCTTATGTGCTAATATCTCTCAAAGACAAATACCAATGAGCATGAATAATTTCCACTCGAATAGTCCTATTTATAGATGATGAGTGGCTCTTTTCCTAAAGCCAAACCAACTCAAAATAGGAATAGAAATCTGAATCCTTTTCCAAATAGGATTGGAAACCAAAAGAGAATAGGATTAAGCCATGGACCGTTGGCTGGAACATAGGCCACGGCCCAACAACAAGAATAACAATTAACTGAGAAATAAGAGATCTATGAAAGGATAACCAAAAGAAGGAAATGAGAAACGGATCCATAGAATTGGATATGAGAAATACAGTCTTTGCCTTGAGCATAACCACAATTCGCATAATCGTAATGCTCATGAAAGACACCATATTTATAATACGGGTCTAGGCCCATTCATAACATACTTTATATTGTACAAGACATATATTAAAGATAAAAAGAGGCTCAACACTACAGTTCAGAGACAGGTTGGTTAATCTCGTACTCTTATCTTTTCCCAAAACCTGTAAAATAGTAAGAGAAAATTAAGGAATAAGTTCAACAAATCAGTAAGATATATTCAATCTCCATAACCATCTGGACAAGCTATAACTTTATGGGAAAGTATCGTCGCCTCAACAAAGTCAACCTGCAACTCAAACGGAATCATGAAATATAAAATTTATACATATTTGTAATTTTTTATACACACAAACTTATATATCACATCACTATCACCCGTGAAAGCATTTGAACATGCATCGTAGTCAAACTTCATAAATTATATCCAATAAGCCTTACTATTCTAAATTGCATTTCCCATATTTGTTGTGGTGTCAAGGAGGTGCCTGTTGGGTTCGAAATCGAGAGGGCGTCATGCGAAAGCTATTAGTTGTAAATTATGAGACGATAAATAAGATGACAATGAAAAACAATACTAAAAACATAATTTTATTATATGATTTGGCCAATTGGCCTACATATAAAACCTAATATTAAAAAGAATATTAAAAAACATAAAACTAATGAGAGAAAAAATCTCCCCTAAACGAAACTCTTAAAAGACTACATTGTGGATGTTATTGTTTTGGTTTAATCAAATATGAAAAAGAATTATATTTTTTCTTTCCAGGAAAGTAAAAGTAATTATAGTAACTTTTATTTTCCTTCTAAGAAAAAGTAAAACTTAAATATAGTAAGAAAATAGGGCAAAAACACAAACAAATCTTCACTTTCTGGCTTGATTTTCTTCAAAATATTCTTGATCCTCCTTCTTCTTGTGCATGATCTTCGTTCTTCATATATATTTTTCATATATCACTGCTATTTGACATATTTAAAAATTGAGCTTTTGGAGTTAAAAAAATATATTAGCCCTTTTGGGGTTAAAAATATTGGAGCCCTTTTGCAGGGTTAAAAATGAGTTTTATTTTCAAATATGTGACAACAGGATTGTTGAAAATATGATTGACAATTATCTCCACATGTAGCTTTTGGACATATATCTTCATTATCATCAAATTGGTTGCAGCTTGATTTTGAAACCGCTTTGAACCTGTTTAATCCCGTCTCACCACACCGTTGGACCATTGAACCGTAAGCTCTGATACCACTTGTTGGGTTCGAGATCGAGAGGGCGTCATGTGGAAGCTATTAGTTGCAAACTATGAGACGATAAATAAGATAACAACGAAAAACAATACTAAAAACATAATTTTATTATATGATTTGGCCAATGCCAATTGGCCTACATATAAAACCTAATATTAAAAATAATATTAAAAAGCATAAAACTAATGAGAGAGAAAATCTCTCCCTAAACGAAACTCTTAAAAGACTTATATTATGGATTCTATTGTTTTGGTATGAGAAGGGGCTTCTATTTATAGATGTCCAAAACCTTTCCAACAAGAAAGAAGTTAGCCAAATATGGAAAAGAATTATATTTTTTCTTTCGGAAAAAGTAAAAGTAATTATAGTAACTTTTATTTTCCTTCTAAGAAAAAGTAAAACTTAAATATAGTAAACAAATCAGGCCAAAAACCCTAACAGTGCCTTGATGTCTATTGCATCATGTCACATATATGTATACATTAATTCATATGTTAGCACATTATCACTAGTCCAACTAAAGGCAAGTAAGAATATTTCAAGCACATAAAACTGAAAGGAATGATTGCACTTCTTTGTTGGCAAAGATGGTTGTCATCTCACTCCTTTATCATGATGATGACAAGTTAGTAATCCATCTCACCCCTTTATCGGTGATTGTGGCCAAATAATGTTCAAGCCATCTCACTCCTTTGTAGGGTTGGTGACCAAATAGATAACATATATATATTGTGCCTCTATGGTGAAAAGTGAATACTGGTTTTTTTTTTGTTTTGAGATATGGCTAACTTACAATTGCGCAATCACTCATCTATAATGATAACGACACATGGGTGGGGGTTGCGTGAGGGAGGGACAGAGAAAGAGCAACCAAGCATGTATTCCCATCACACATGCATATAGTGCAAAGTTTAGCCAAACTTAGCCATTTGTTGCATTCAAACTTACAGTTATCAATTATCACTTGTAAACATGGGTCATAACAAGTCATACATAACATATGAAGGTTTAACTTAGTCAACAGTTGTCCAATTAATTCCTTGGAGTAATTCATGTCTTCTTTTATAGAGTACCATTTAAGGCTGTCTTACATGAAAATGCATGTCCAAACATATACATAGCTAACAATGAGACAACCATTTCACTTATTAACAAAGCACGTAGCATTCACTAAATTGTAGGAAAAAATCAATTCAAGGGTTAGCCTCCACTTACTCTATATTGACACAACACATATGAGGGCTCTAACCGAACTCTTCATTGTCATCGGCAATATATAGGCTTATGGTTCCATTTGCTAACTTTTGTGTGTTTCTCAAATCATATGCCTTCACAATTCATTCACTTAAACCATTTGATGGTCTGGGTCTCATTGGAAGGGTTTAAATGCGTGAAACTTTGTTCCGACCTTTCAATTCAATTGGTTCCAAGCCCAAGTTTCAAGTATCAAGTTTCCAGAAATTTTCTTGGCCAAAAAGACCTTAGACGCCGCACACCACCTCATTTAACTGGCGTCAAAGTTCATTCCTCTGCAAGTATAAGAGGCTAAACGGCGAACTACTTGAAATGTCAAACACTAGGCTTTAAGGGCTACAATTTTCCTTCAGAAAAACATGGTCAGTTTCTTCATGTATTGTGGATTCTACTCTTTGAAGTTAGACCTTGTTTCTCTCTCTAGATCGCTAACTTGTCTGTAAATGTTCCAATACTTGTTGTTTCTAAGATTATCATTTAACTTCCAAACACTTCCACTTCAATTCCAACCTCCTTAATAAATATTTAGTGACCATTGTTATCCTTCTAATACTCCAGTGGCTTGTCTGGAGGAAAAATATCTTTGCCTTCCTCTCAATGGGTTGCCACACATATATAAGGAGGCAACCTATCTGGCTAGCATAAAAATGTTATTATACACATCAAACTTAGCACCTTAGACTTCTAACAGCCCAAAGTTTTACAAATAGATAATGATATTGCATTATGGTGAATGCACCAGAACATACTAGAGATAGCTTCTAATCAAAAGGAATCTACCCCTGGTGTGAGTTAACAAAAAAACAAAGTATATCCTCAAAGACCGTAGACACAATAGTTAAATAAGTACCTTATTCATTAAGAATATGGTTAGTAGTCAACCCTTGGACTTCTGCTCATGATTTCCCCTAGAAACCTTGCTCAAGACACTGTAAGTAGGAAGAAGAAATTTTGTTGTGAACAATCAATTCATTCTCCAGCCAGTCCCTATGTGACTATGTCTCAGGCGTACAACCATTTTGACCAGCATTTTATATCTATTCTTTTTCAGGTTTTTAAATTTCCATACAAATCAATACCAACTTTTCTAAATGAAATCAGAAATCAACCAGTGATATAACCAACAAAACAAACCATTGGAAAAGAATACTACCACAGAAAATTACCTGAAGAAGATAGTTATGCAGCCAATCCAGTGTCTGTGGAAATGTTGCAGCTGGTACGTCAACAGTCAAACCCTGTTCAGAAAGAATACAGCTTCACAGGGTAAAATTTGTGAATAATAATTGAATCTTCACCATAAAGAATTTCAAATGAAAACAAACAGAAAATGAGCATCATACCTGTGATGTAAATGAACACAAGTAGTCCTGAATAGTCAGCAAGTTAGTTATCACTTTGTCTTTATCCTGGAAAGAAGTTACACAAGTGAACTAACAGCTTAAGAAAAGAAACACAAAAAGGGAAAAGGTTCATAAGCATACAAATACATTATGTTTATTTTCATCGTAAATATATAAATATGGGACATGTATCAAAGACTGACAAGATCAGGCACCAAATTATATAGAAAGCTTAAAAGAATTTGAAACCTGAGCAGGAAGCTTATCCCTGAATGTACAAGTAGCTACCCACTCCTCAAGAAATGCCTGGTTATTTATTAAAAGTCGAAAACTTCCTCAATAAGTTGAGCACCAAAATAGAATATCGAGGAGCAGTCCTATTCCTTTGTGTCACACATTTCAGTATAAGATAATATGTAGGACTTATTTTACTTGCATATTACACTAATAACAAGAAAGAGAACATGGATAGATGGAAAAAGCCATTGGGAATGATTGAAATGGGTGGGGAAAGAGGATACATTGAAATGTAAGACAACGACATGATCTCCTTGACTTCGAGTATAAGAAGATTGTTTCATAAATTCAGTAGTAAAGAGCTCTATTCACTTGTATGAAAGAAACAAGCTAATAGAATTTAAACCACCTTATGGTCAAAGTCAGCCATCTTTATAACAATAGGAACAAATATTGGTAGATCACACAAAGTTTGTCTTTTCAGAGCGGGAATTTGGTCTGCTCCTAAATCTTTAACTGTTTCACCAGCAATGGTCATAAAATTCATTAGGAGGCTTCGGTCCTGCGAAGAATTTAAATGGAAAAGAAAAGGAGAACTTATTGAGTGCATGATATTTTCTGAACATTTTAAGTGGCAAAGTTGCTGCAAGATGAACCTGGATTTTCAGATATTTTCTCGAAAATATTCATGGATTTCAGAGAATCTGTTAGTTTGTCCAACTCAGAAGATGCTCCCTCCGTACTACCGTTCTCAAGATAGCAATATTTACCGCCAGTCTGGCTTCCAAGTCCATTGATGTGATTTCTTTCACTTTCCTTGTGGTCCTTTACCTTCGAAAAGTTTGTTTTTTTGTGGTCTGCGTTGGGTGGTGGTAGTAATTTATGATTTTCTTCCATAAGGTATATTCTAGGATCTAAATGTATTCCCTGCCATCATTTTTTTACCATCAAAGAGAGATCACTGGATGGTCGAGGCAAAAGGAAACTTCATTACTGGTACTGCTATCAATTATTAAACAAGATGTTATATTTTTCAAAAATTTGCATATGGAAGCAAAAGGAAACTTCATATTGGCTTTAATTGTTGAATAAGCTGATGTTATACAAGGAATTTGATTATAAGGACTCACTGTCTGCTACTTGTATTCCACCTTTACCAATCAAAGAGTTCAAACAAAGCTTGGAAGAAAAAAGGGAAAAGAAAAACAGCAAGGGCACTTCAGAAAACAATAAGCGTGGGGGGAAATTAGCATACCTCAATTATAATTGGTTTACCATCATTTGTTGCTTTTCTCAAATCGCCAGCCAAACCTAAATAAATGGTGAAATATAGATCAAATTCCTTGATACGCTCTGAATCGGATACTTATACTAATAGATCTCAGATTACCTTTCCATATAATTCTGCATTCTCTGCAAAATTCAGTGATTAGATCCTCTGATGAGCTGAAGTCACGTGTCCATACTGGTGAAGACGTCAAAGGTGCACTGACATAAATTTGCACGGTGTATAAGAAACATTTGAGAATTCTCAGAGAACATTTGAGTAACTATGTCAACAGACTTGACAATAGAATAATTGCAAGTAAAATATATTAAAACCGAAAAAACTAATTCTGCAGAGACAGCACATACTCTGTCGATGTGCCCAGCAATTCATACACCATTTCTGTCTGTCAGAAAAAATACACACGGATAGATAAGCAAGTGGGAGAGTGCATGCTTCGACTTCCTAATAAAATATATGGAAGCAAAACGAAGATATTTATAAGATACCTGCAAGACATTTGGCAAGTTCAGCCGTTGTGCAAGTAGAGTAGCAATAGTAGACTTCCCAACACAGGCAGTTCCACAAACAAGAATTACAAGAGGAACTCTTTGGTGATGAAATCTAAGGAGATTTTCAGAAAAAGGGTGGATGTGATTAAAATCTTCCCAAAACAGGTAGTACCATAAATATGAATTCTAAGAATGTAAAAATGGTATAAATTAGAAATCATAACAGAAAATATCCTTCACCTTGTCGTCATTTTATAACGTTTTATATATTCTTCTCCGAAAGCTCTCCACTCCATAAGCTGCACGTGATTCAATGAAATTCAGTGTATGTCTTCCACTCAAACTTCGAAAAAATTCAAACCAGAAGGAAAGCCAAGGAAGTTTGAAGTTGAACTAGAATGAGATGTTTATAAAGTTAAGGAGTAAGAAAATATGGAAATTGTTCGAAATAATTTCTGCATTTTATCTGACCTTTTTTGAATTAACATAAACTAGAACGAGATGTGTATCCGACTATTGTTAAGAAAATGCAGAAACTGGATCTAAATCAAAGTGCATGATTTGTCCTTGTTAAATTCTTTTGGTTGAGGATAACAGGTTCCGCAATGATTTCTTATGGAAATGGTTGTCAATTTTCATGGGAGAAAGAATAAAACAAGTGACCTCTTACCCTATGTTGAATAAAGGTAGTTCTCTGACAGCAGAACATGTTTTTCTTTGTCAGATTGCAAGATCATGAGGGTTTATACACTTTAAAAGTTTTTCAATGGAGATCTAGGCAAGCCTTTCTTCCTTTGTTTACTGGACATTTTGGTGTCAAAGATGATTATTGAATATCAGTGGAAAGGACCATAAAATGCCTAAAGAAGATACGCTCCTGATTTGACTTATACTTGCTTCGCATCAGAAGTTCTCCTCTGATTTGACTGTTCTAACTGCATTTCCAAGTTAAAGATGCCAATAAAATAATTTTCTAAACAAGTTTCTTGAGAGGAGAGAGTTCACTTAAATGGGAACGAAGGAGTTTTATATGTTGTTTCTCATCATTATGAAGCAATGCCATATTTTCGGGCCTATAAAAGAGACTCCTGAGGATAACCAACAGAAAAAGCCAAAAGACTGTATCCAACATTCTAGTAAAATGAGAGGCATGTTCGCTTTGCATTTGCAATGTCGAAGTCATCAAGGAAAAAGCCACATCTCAAGATAAAGGGGATGGAATGAGTAGAAGCAATCATACAGACATTATTTGAGGATCAAAAACTGAGTGAAAGAGGACCAAAGAAAACACAAAAAATATGAGATACCTTAAACAAGTTTGCCTCCAAATCTGTTTGTGAGCTGCACAAGAAGGGGTAAACAATTAGTTGTGCAGATGAAGTACATAAAACATTGAACTGAAAATAAGATATAAGTTACAACGTCATACACATCAAGAAGGCTGTTGTCAACGAGAAGCTTTCTAAGATCAAGGGCTATTTTAACCGCCACATGATTTGGTATCTGCAAACATGCCAAAGTGCATATTAACTCCAAATTCCATACTATATAGTTATAGGGAAAACGTTAGGTAGTAAGGCCATTCATTTCAGGAATTCAAACTGTCATGGCTACTAGCAAGGGCGGGCTATTTAACAGTCAAAATGATCTAATTTAATCTGATAAAATATCTTATTTTGTAGTGAAATAAGAATATTATAATGGAAATTCTTGTTTCGCCAGCAGAGTAGATAATAACCTTAGAGCAGGTAGTAAGAAAAATTATCTCAACAGGTAGAACAGTATGTATATGAATACGTCTGTATAAGAATACTTGTGCTTTACATCAATGATGATATCTGTTTCAAATTTGATTGGTCAAATAACAAACTATTGATTATTTTAATATTCACGTGAAAGGTAAGGCGTTCATTAGTGTTTTTCATCTTTTGTTGCTTGCCATTTAATCAGTTAACTGAACAGATCATTCCTTTGCAATTGGAAGACCCAATCACATATATATTTCACTCTCTCCATTCTAAATCTTTGACGACTCCCTTGTTCTTGCGAATTTGAATTCGAAGTTATGAGATATCTGATTTGAAAACCAAAATGCATCTTATAGTGTAATATTTCATTTAAATTGAATAGTTAATAATCAATCAACAAGAAAAAAATCCTTTCTTTTGGTAAATTTCTGAAGAAGTAAAGTTAAGTAAAAAAAAAAAAAAATTGTCTCCATTCACATCGATCTTGTTGTGAACTAGTTTTCAATTCCTATTTGATATTTATATAAATCATGTGATGGAGATATGATTTGACCCCGTGACTTCTAGGTTATGAGCTTAAGAGCTACCAAATTGTTCTACGCCTTAGCAACGATAAGAACTAAAACCTAATAGATAAACAAGCTAAGGATTAAATATCTTTATTTGTCGCCACTAATGAAAGGGCAACGGACATATATATATAGTAGGCATTGTGATGCAAATTGGTTTACTATAAGAAAGAAAGAACGTGATAGCGCGTGTAAAACATGTTTGAATCTGACAAATTCCCACATGAATATTCTACCATATATAACAGGCATCTAAGAATCAGTACATGAAATTCTAAAGAATTCTGAGAGAAATTCTATTTAGCGAAGTAATGTATATGCAACTGGTTAGGAAATTGGCCTTGATATTTCGAATGCTAACAAGGCACCAAGGTTCATTTGTGAACCAGGTTCACTATTTGGTTGTTTGTGTTTCTACAGATGAGCAGCGGAGCTGAGGCATGTAATATCTCAAAAAGGGAAATCCTTTAGAAAAGGAAAAAGGTATCAGCAAGAGTGACCACATATGGAATTGGAGTGTGCAAACAAAGACAGTGTTTGGGAATTTTCTGCTCTTCATATTCTTTACCAATCATCTTTATTTATACAAGTTAAAAAATCTTCTCTACTAAGCTAAACAAAGACTAAATATACTAAAATAAAAGAAACTTCTCTTCTAAGCTAAAAATAAGAAGCCTTCTATTCTAAATTGGCCCATGGTCTTGTTTGTTGTTGCCCAAATGTTTATCTCGGCCCAAATGTTTATTTCGTCTAACATTCCCTCAAGTTGGAGAGGAAAGAAGTGACACCCAACTTGCACAAATTCTGATGGTGAGGAGGTCCGGCAAGGGATTTGGTGAAGATGTCAGCGAGTTGATCTTTAGATGGAACAAAAGAAAGAGATATCAAGCCGGAGAGATATTGTTGACGAACAAAGTGGCAGTCAAGTTCGACATGCTTCGTTCGCTCATGGAAAACCAGATTTCGAGCTATATGTAAGGTTGCTTGACTGTCAGAGTGAATTGAAATTAGAATTGGTGAAGGGATTGTCAGATCAGTGAGTAATCTTGTTAACCAGGTCAATTCAGAAACCAATCATGTATTGAGCGATATTCTACTTCTGCAGATGAAAGAGAGACGGAGGATTGCTTCTTCGACTTCCAAGAAATTGGTGAACCACCCAAGCTGATGAAAAATCCACTAACCGATCGGCGTGTAGTCCGACAGGAATCCCAGTCGGCATCGCAGTAGGCATGAAGAGAAAAGGATGAAGAAGCATTAAGGAATATCCCTTTGTTTGGGTAAGTTCTCAAGTAACTGAGCACTCTCAGGCCTGCTTTGTAATGGTCAAGACTAGGTTGTTACATATACTAACTAAGGGTCAATACAGCAAAACATAGATCTGGTCTTGTATGAGTTAAATAATTGAGCTTTCCAATGAGATATCTATAAAGACTGGGATCTGACATGAGATTGGTGGATTTTGCAGGGAATTTCACTGTAGGATCCATCGGAGAGAAAGTTGGAGGAAGATGGGAAACATCAAATTCATTAAGCAAGTCTAAGGTATACTTCCGTTGGCTCAGAATAATTCCTTGGTCCTCTCTTAAAACTTTCATTCCTAAAAAATAATGCAAAGGACCTAGATTTTTAATCTTGAACTCAGCTTGAAAGAAAGCCTTGAGTTCTTTTATTTCATCGGTAGCATCTTCTATAATTAAGATATTATCAACGTACACTGCAACAATTGAAATAGAATCCCTTGAGTTTTTAAAGAATAAGAAATAGTCATTAAGTGAAGCTGTATAACCTTTGAAATTTAAAGCCCCTGCAAGCCGGGCATACCATTGCCTGGAAGCTTGCTTCAATCCATAAAGAGACTTCTTGAGTCGACAAACCATGTTAGGTTGAGGTGGATCTAGACTAACTGAAAATTTTATATAGACCTCTTTTTACAAATTTCCTTACAAAAAGGCCTTGTTCATATCAAATTGGGAAACATCCCACCTTTTCTTGGCTGCAATTGCTAAAATACATCTGATAGTGGTTATTTTGACCACTGAGGAGAAGGTTTCATTAAAATCAACCTCCTTTTCTTAATGTCACCTCGAATTACCAATTTAGCCTTCAATCTCTCAAGAGTGTCATCTGCATGTTGTTTAACTTTATACACCTACTTACAAGGTAATGCCTTTCTGCCTTGTGGTAAATGGACAACTTCCCAGGTTTGATTGAGTAGTAGGGCATCAATCTCATCCTTCATTGCTTGTACCCAACCAGGATGGGTACAAGCTTGTGAATAGCTGCTAGGTTCAGTAATAAAGGAAATAGAATTGAGAACAACCCAATTGGGAGTTGATAAGGCAGAGACAGACAAACAAACAGGGGTAGCAGGCACAGTAAAATATGAGTCAGTAACATCACTTCGATAAACAATATTGCAAATGTAATCTTTTAAGTAAGAAAGTAAATTCCTAATGTTTGTCCTCTGATATCTCCTAGGAGGCGGAGAGGGTTATAAATCAGCAGATTCAGAAGATATTGGTGTGGATGAATCAGATGATGAATTAAGAGGAGAACTGGATCTGTCTTGAGAATTAGAAGGTGGTGAATTTGAACCAATAGAAGGAGAGGGAATGAAGTAATGATCTTTCCTTGTAGCAATAGGAAAAATAGAGGAGGTGATATGGGAACAATCTGCAGCAAAAGGAAAAACATCTTCAAGGAAATGGACATCTCTGGACACAAAGAATTTATCAGAAGATAGGTCAAGGAGTTTGTATCCCTTTTGATTATTGGGATACCCTAAGAATACACACCTAGTAGCTCTAAGATAAATTTTCCTCTCCCATGTGACAAGGTGTTTGCGAAGCACAAACAACCAAAACATTTCAATAACTGATAAGATGGTGGTTTTCCAAACAAAACTTCATAGGGTGTTTTACCTTGAAGAACCTTAGAGGGTAATTTGTTGATCAAGTAGGTGGCAGTAAGGATACACTCACCCTAATAAATCATAGGAACTCTAGATTGAAACATCAAAGCCCTACCAATTTCAAGCAAGTGTCTGTGCTTCCTCTCAGCTACCCTATTTTGTTGTGGAGTAGCAACATAAGATGTCTGATGTATGATTCCTTGAGATGTTAAAAACTTTGATGCCTCTGTACTCTTACCCAACTCCATTGCATTATCAAATCTTATAATCTTTACCCTTTTGTGAAATTATCTTTCAGTCATTTTCAAGAAACATTGCATAACAGAAAATGCATTGCTCTTAGTTGCTAGCAGGTATGTCTAGGTTTATCTACTGTAGTCATCTACTATTGTAAAAAAATACCTATAATTGTTATGAGTAGGTGACTTGTAGGACCCGAAGTGTCTACATGAACAGGATCAAAAATAGGTTGAGAAGTAACTTGACTGATAGGAAAAGGTAATCTAGCTTGCCTAGCTAAATGATAGATTTCACAATGACAATCATAATTAAAGGAAATTTTAAGGAAATGGACTTTTTTCATTGATGAATAAGGCAAATGCCCAAGTCTTACATGCCATAACCTTATATCAGAATTAACATTGGAACATACTGGAAAACTATGTGAAACTGAACTGGGACTAGAAACAGTACTGTTAAAGTTAGAAAGGACTTTAGAATCCTTGTAAATCTCTTGGTTCCCATTAGTCTCCTTAGGAATAATTTGAAGCAAGTATAGACCTTCCTTTACTTCACCAAAAGCTTGAGGCCTCTTCATTAAAGCGTCCTACAAGACATAACTATTAGAAGTGAGAGATAGAGTATAATTGTATTGGACATTAAATCTATGAATTGATAGCAGATTGTATCTGAAACTTGGAACATAAAGAACATTATGCAGTGTGAGGTTATTAGGAATTACTTCCTATGTGAGTCACAAAGATGGATTGAGAGTTGGGCAAACAGGAACTTTAAGAGCAGTCATGGAAAAGAAAGAATTAGAGTTGTAACAAATGTGCTCAGAAGCACTAGAGTCTATTATCCATGTTCCAGAATTAAATACTGAAAGACAAGTTCCAATATATTTAAGCACAGTTTAAGCACAGTACCAGGAACTTCATTAGCATTTATCTCAGATCCCTTGTTCATGGATGATCCCTCTGTTGATTTCTGTTTTGCCATTTGAATGAAATACTTGAATTGTTCTTTGGTGAAATGTTGATTGATTAAATCCATGTCAATCTTATGCTCATTGTCACCTTCTTCTCCAGACATAATAGCATTCTCTCTGATCGAAACCTGTCCATCTCTGTTGTTTGTGAACTGAAAATCTTCGGGAAAACCATGTAACCTGAAACAATCATCATCAACATATCCAGTCTTACCACAAAAATCACAGGATACATTAGGATTATACTTCTTTTTAACCCTAAATTTCTGTTATGGCTGGTTCGTCCTTGTGTATTTGGGTAATTGCTGATGATTGTTCATCCTTGGATAATTGAATGATCTAGTTCCAAAGTTAGGAATAACACCAGGGGGTTTCTGGACTTTCTTGTCAAATTTGTTTTGATTCACATTGCTTATCATAAAAGAAGAAGAATCATTTGGGATCAACTTACTCATATAGGTCTCTCTCTGATTTTCATCTTGCAGAATCAGAGAGTAAGCAACATTTATGTTGGGAAGCAGATTCATCATTAAGATGTTTCCTCTTTCTTGAGCATACACATCATTCACACCCGTTAAAAATTGTATAAGCTTCTCATCTTCAAGAGTTTTTTCTAGCTTCACTTTACCTTCACAGTTACACACACATATGTACTTATCAGACTTGAAAGACTCCAGATCACCCCCAAAGTCTCTTAAGTTTAGTGAAATATCCTGCAATGTCATGATTTCTTGAACTAACCTATTTAGTTCCTTTTGCAGGTAAAACAATTGGCTCCATTAGATTGTCCAAATCTATGCTCTAGACTCATTCATAAATCCTTAGCAGTCCTAGAGTATATAACACTATCAGCGATATGAGTTAAAAAACCAAGATATTACCATGTCATTGCATCTGCTCCAAGATTTCAGATCTGGAGATTGAGCATCTGGTGAAGTATCAGTACCAGTGATAAAACCAAGTTTGTTCTTGGCTGACAGTGCTATAAGCACTGATCTCTTCCATCCTTGATAATCTTTTCCATCAAATGGAGTGTTAACCAAGACCATTCTAGGTAAATCTTAAGGGTGAAGATAATAACCATTCAGAAGATGCTGAAGAAGTAGTGACTTCATCTACCATTGTAGAGATAGGTTAGATGAAGGAAATTGATAATCGAGAAGATGATTTATATGCAACGAGCTGCCTCTCTGATACATGTAAACAAAGACAGTGTTTGGGAATTTTCTGTCCTCCATATTCCTTACCAATCATCTTTATTTATACAAGTTAAAGAATCTTCTCTACTAAGCTAAACAAAGACTAAATATACTAAAATAAAACAAACTTCTCTTCTAAGCTAAAAATAAGAAGCCTTCTATTCTAAGTTGGCCTATGGTCTTGTTTACTGCTGCCCAAATGTTTATCTCGGCCCAAATGTTTATTTCGTCTAATAGAGTGCACAAAACAGAATATCCTTGATGGAATTGTAGAACCTTTCGTAGTAGGACACAACGTCTACAAGGAAACCCTAGGGGAGATCCTGATGATATATAAGGAAAAGCGGTGATAGAGTCAAGCAGCTTTTTGCACACACCCACAAGGGTGTATTCCAGTAGCAAAAAGTGCAGCAGCAAGAAAAGCTAAAGCAGCGAGTTTTGAATAGGAGTTTGAATCTAGAATTGTTTTGATATTTATTTTTGTAATAGGATTTTCACTGCGTTGTAATGTTTTCGTTACTGAAAGAAGAGAGTTTGTGCGTGATCGAGGCGTTGTAACAAGAAGAGGGTTTGTCTTCTTAGAGAGTAGAGTTGTGGTTTCAAACAGTTTAGTAAACTGCTGAGTAGAGAAGTTTGAGTTCGGTTCTATGATGGTGAGTTGTAATCTTGAACTATTCTTTAAGTTAATGAAGTTGTTTGAAATTTTACACATCATAGGTAATGCTCGTCATTCCCTTGAGTAAGGAGGTTTTCCATGCTATATACTATGTTATTACTGTTTCATTTTTTAGCATTGTCTTAGAAACTTCGTTCCTAGAGCAAGTATTAGGCACAAAATTGTTTCACAACTTCTTGGAGGTAGTTTGGTTGGGAAGAAGTTATCTCGAAATATAAAATAATTTTGGAACTAATTAATACCTTCAACCAAACGTAAGATAAAATAATCTTATATTTTATCACAGGATTATTATACCTTATACTTCACACCAAACGTCAGGGTTTGGGATGTGTAATTGCCACCTTATATAGAAATCGTCGATAATACACAATATACATTGCTAATTTAATGGATCGCTTGTTACAAATAAGATCTTGTTGTTGCACTGAAAGAGATAAATGCGTATCTTTCGGACTAACACCGAACTTTTTAAAATGAAATACATGGTTGAATAATTGAATATGCTACAGTGTTATTCAATAATGCTTTTTTGAATGCTAAGATTATGCATTGACTTTTGGAGGTACTAGATCCATAATTTTTTATTTTTCTGTAAAAAGAAGTGTTTGTGATTGTTATATTATAGAAAAATGATAGAAAAGGTTTAGTTATTGATGTATGAGGTGTACTTAATGGTAGATGATAATAGATCGATATATATAATTAACATGATTGAGTTGTGGAGAACGGTGTTTTGTTGATATCATCTTGTCGATCGGTTCTTGTTCCATAATCATTAGGTGGAAGAAGGAATAGAAGCAGGTCGACAAGTAATGACAGTTCATGTGGTGGGAAAAGATACTTATGTGCATGTATATTTAATATATCATCTCGAAGAATGGGTACAGTAAATGCATAGAAAGGAAGAATCGAATGGACTACTTAATTTCCATAGAAGGAATATAATATTATGGTAAACATGCACGACTCTAGTGTCAGTCACTGTACAAGGATAACAAATTAAACTAAATGTAGAAATTGATAAACAAAAGAAGTTTAAAAGGACCTTAGTGACGGTCAACATTCTGGTCATCAAAAATCTGGAGAGAACATAGTAATGATCGTCATTATCACCTAGCCATACTTTCACCTAAGCAAAATTAAAAAATGATTAGCAAAAGTAGTACGAGTACTACTCTAGTAAAGAACTTAAAAAAAAAACTTTAAATTTAAGTGATGAAGGGACAGAACTTAACGAAGTCGTAGTTGGAAGAATCATTACGTTTGGAGATGAAATGGCTTCCCATTAATACAACTGATCTTCATGTCCATTGAACTTTCTCTTATGTATATATGTATGTATGCTTTAAGGGGAGTTACACTCCCATGTGTTGTGTTGTCATGCCGTTAATAACGAGGGACAGTATATACATCCACTAATATATACTTCGTATAGTCAAATCTTTGGGAAGTAGTCAGCTTTTATTTAGAAAATGTCAAACTTAATTCTCCTCTCATAACTTATAATATATGGTGCGAAATAAAGAAAATTAAAATAATTCTAATATGAATTTGAATTTTAGTTTTGTTTGATTATAGATTTTGAAAATTTATCTTTAAATATTTATTTGACCTTAGATTTTATTAGATTTTAAAAATCTGGTATTTAAATATTTTCTAGTTCCAAAAGCTGACCCACACCCGAGTTTGACCAATTTTGGGACTTACATGGACAAAATTTTAAAAAATTTCAAGTCCTAAAATACTAAATACATCTATATAAACGTAACTTCAAATTAAATTCCAAAAATCACACTACAAAGACTTAAATTTGCAAGTTTCAATTTCAAAATATAAGCATAGGCTTAAGCTTTAAGAGGGTGTTTGGATGAGCTTAAAAGCTGGTCAAACCAGCTTAAAAGCATTTTTGGACTTATTTGGATGTTTGACAAACAACAAAAGTGCTTAAAAATAAGGATAAATTACTTAATACCACAACTTAACTTATCCTAACTACTTAAAATCCCTCTTCTTTTAAATAATTACTTAAAATTAATTTTTTTTCTCTCTCTTAAATATCATATACATCACAAAGATGAAAAGACACCCTTCTTTCTTGCATAAAGATCTGCATAATCCCATGTATTTACTGGTTTTCTTTCATCTTTAATTTCACCTTTAGGTTTGAAATTTGTGGGAGAAATTTCTTGAATTTTTTCTTCCTTTTGTAAGAAAACGATTTCATCTTTTTCAATTTCTCC
This sequence comes from Capsicum annuum, assembly GCF_002878395.1. Classification (NCBI taxonomy): domain Eukaryota; kingdom Viridiplantae; phylum Streptophyta; class Magnoliopsida; order Solanales; family Solanaceae; genus Capsicum; species Capsicum annuum. Next base: position 64,353,936 of record NC_061116.1, on the reverse strand, counting down.
TTTGGATTTTAAATTTGTGGGTATTATTTATTGGGTTCAATTGGAGGTGTGGATGAAAAATGGAGGGAATAATTGAAGAAAAAGTGAGCTCCTTAAAAGGAAAGTGTACTCACCTAAAGGAAAGTTTACTTCTCCCACATTGGTGGGAGAAAGCAACTTTCATGTGTTTTTATTAAGAAACACACCTACAAGTGGATAGTGAGGCAAGAACCAATAGGTGTCTCGCGCTATCATCATCGCTTGCTCGTATTCAGTCTCGTGAAATAATCAATAAGATTAATTTTTTAGACAAAGTTTATTTGAAACTTGGAAAAATAAGTGAAATTTTTAATCCAAAGACCCAACGAAAATATTTTCTCCATGAAAGCCATGCAAATGCATACAGAAACGCACCTCTTTAGGGACGCAACCCTTCGAGGAAAAGACATACTATTTCGAAAAAGGGGTGATTGTTCGGTTGGATATGACTATTTAGAAAAGACATGCTGTTTTGGAAGGGACAGATATGACTGTTCCAAAATGATACACTTTTCCATGAACCATTGCTTCCTTTCTGAAGGGACACTTGATGGCTATAAATACTTGAACTTTTCCTCAAGTATGCACTTAATTTTGAGTACTGAAAAACACTCTTCTTCTTTCAAAAACTCTTTGTGATTATCAACCGTTGAGTGTGTTCAAGGAACATAAATGTTTGAGGTACCACTACATTCAGATTATGAGCCATTTTATCATAGGAGGAAAAATTTTGCAACCTCGGGTACTTGAGGAAAATTAATTCCTTAAGGACACTCCGTGGACTTGGTTCTACTTCTACTTCATCTTATTTCTTTAAATAAATATACTTCTTTGATAGTTCATGTTGAACTTGTGTTGAAGGTGTTAAACTTCATTGTTGTTCTTGAAATAGTCTTGAACGTAGATTAAAGTGTTGTGTGGAAATATACAGATTGTGTATCCAAAATAACAATCTTAAGAAATTAATTGTAATCTGTATTGTTTGGTTTTTGGAGATTAAAGTTTTATGCTTTCTACGTTGTTTGAACTTAACAAGTGATTTGAAGAAATAAAAATTTCATCACAAGTTAAAGGTAAGTCGGTTAATGATTAGAAGACATAAAAACTTCATCGTTAAACTAGAAATAAGTAGGTCTAAAGGTTCTACAAACTTGTAATTAGTATTTTGATATACTAAAGATGACTGTCTTTTTGTGACAGAAAAAATGACTACTGATGGTTATGTAACTGATGGTGGGACAAGTGTGGCAGCAATGAATGTTGCTACAACTAGTCGTATGAGTGCTCCGCATGTAATAACACTTGCGGAGAAATTCAAAAACTTCTTGGATGTTGATTTTAAACGCTGGCAGCAGAAAATGCTCTTCTATCTGACAACTTTGTGTCTTCAAAGATTTATTTCTAAAGATGCTCCAGAATTGCTCGAAGAAACATCGTACAAGGAGCTGTTCGTTGTAATTAAGGCATGAAAATATTTTGATTTCCTATGCAGGAATTATATCCTAAGTGGTCTCCAAGACGATTATACAACTTGTACAATGAAATAAAGACATTAAAAGAGTTGTGGAATATGCTGGAATGAAAATATATGACTGAGGATGCTGGAACTAAGAAGTCAAGGTTCCTTGAATACAAAATTATTAACAGTAATACTATCGTATATCAAGTACAGGAATTGCAAGTTATTATCCACAATCTCATTGTTGAAGGTATGAATATAGTGAATACCTTATTTGAAAATGTTAAATATGTTCTCAATGTTCACATGAACTTTATTGAAGGTTTGGTTGTGAACGAGGCCTTTTAAGTTGCTGTAATAATAGAGAAGTTGCCACCTTTGTGGAAGGACTTCAAAAATTACTTGAAACACAAATAAAAGGAGATGACAGTTGAAGATCTCATTGTGAGGTTGCACATTGAGGAAGACAACAAAACTGCATAGAGGAGTTCAAAAGAAAATTCTGCAATGAGTATAGCCAGCATTATAGAAGACGACTCCAACAACTCAAAGAAGTGGAAGAAAGATGGACAACAAAGCAATCCACCTAAGAAGAAGTTCACGGGAAAGTGCTTTAATTGTGACAAGATTGTCCACAAGTCAACAGATTGTCGTGCCCAAAGCAAGGCAAAAAGAAGGATCAAGCCAATATGGATAAATCTAAGAATGATATGAATGATCTATGTGTTATGCTTTCTGAATATAACTTGGTAGGAAATCCTAGAGAATGGTGGATGGATTTCGATATCACCCGTCATGTTTGGTACAATAAAGAGTTGTTTGCTATATATGCTCCCGCTCAAGGCGAAGAGAAGATATGTATGGCAAACTCCACAACTGCAAAAGTTAAAGGGACAAAAATTTTCTTGAAAATGGCGTCAGGCAAAGTGTTGACTCTCAACAATGTCCTTTATGTACCAGAGTTAAGAAAAACTTGATTTTTGTATCACTTCTTAACATGCATAGATTCAAATCTGTATTTGTTTTAGAGAATATTGTACTTAGTAAAGGGAAAATGTACTAAGGAGAAGGCTACCTCACTGAGGGCCTTTTCAAGATGAATGTAATGACAGTTGAAATCAATAAACGTTATGGTTCTTCTTACTTGCTTGAGTCTAATAAATTATGGCATGAACGATTAGGACATGTCAATCACAAAACTTTGCGAAACCTGATTAACTTAAACGTTTTTCTAAACTTTGAGTACAATAAATTAAAAAATCAAACATGTGTGGAATAAAAGTATGCTAAACATCCGTATAAGTCCGTTGAAAGGAACTCCAATCCCTTAGACTTAATCCACACTAATATTTGTGATATGAAGTCAACACCATCTCGTGGTGGAAAAAAGGTATTTTATAACTTTCATTGACGTGAAAATCAGTTAGAGAAATAGATCAAAATGATAAGAAGTGATATAGGTGGAGAATATGAATCTCCATTTATGGAAATATGTGTAGAGAATGAAATTGTCCATCAAATTACTGTCCCGTATTTACCCCTGTTTAGTGGAATTGCAGAAAGAAAGAACCGAACCTTAAAGGAAATGATGAATGTCTTACTTATAGTTCAGGTTTACTGCAAAACTCATGGGGGAAAGTTATCTTTACAGCTAACCAAATACTCAATAGAGTGCCCCATAGTAAGACACTATCAATTGCATATGAAAAAATAAAAAGGAAGGAAATCCAACTTGAAATATTTCAAAGTGTGGGGGTGTCTAGCTAAAGTCCAAGTTTCTATGCCTAAAAAGGTAAAGATAGGACCTAAGACAGTAGACTGCGTGTTCAAAGGATAGGCTAAAAATAGTAAAGCATGTCAGTTTTGGTTCATAAATTTGAACATTCGGATATCAATAAAAATACGGTAATTGAATTAGATTATGCTGAGTTCTTTGAACATATTTATTCGTATAAAACTACACATGAATAGTCTAGTGGAGAGTCTAAATGACCTCGAGATGAACTAAGCGAGGATGTACATAATTTAAGAATAAAAATTAGATTTGATTGTGATCTTAATTAATCTTGTTACATCAAGTAAGTAAGTTGCTAAGAACTTCATAACAATTGTTAAAATATTCTACAGTAAGTACATTAGTTGCTGAAAATTTTATAGCAATTGCGGAATAATGCTACAACAAGTATGTTAGTTGTTGAACATTTACAACAATTATTACATTAAAACAATTAAACTTGAGTTAAATAATTATTAATTGATTGAATTAATAACATTTAATAATAAATAGAGTGATATTAGTCTAATTTAAATTCAAAAGTTGAATTTTATAGTTATCAAATATAATGAGAGGATAATTTGAGATATGTTAGACGATCAATTAAACTATTGCAAATGTAATCAATTAAAATTAAGTTAAATGATCACTAATTGATTGAATCAATTTTATTTTGTGATAATAGTATGATGTTAGTCTAATTTAAGAATAAAAGATAGATTTGATTGTGATCTTAACCGAATTTGCTAACGCAAGTACGATAGTTGTTAGAAATTTCATAGCAATTGTTGAAATATGTTACATCAAGTACAGTAGTTGCTGAAATTTTATAGCAATTGTTGAATTATGCTACAACAAATATGTTAGTTGTTGAACAATTTATGGCAATCGTTGTATTAAAACAACTAAATTGAGTTAAATAATCATTAATTGATTGAATCAATCATATTTAATGATAAATAGGATGATATTAGTCTAATTTAAGTCCAAATCTTAAAATTTATAGTTATCAAATACAATGAGAAAGTACTTTGAGATATACTAGACGATCTATTAAACTATTGCAAATGTAATCAACTAAAATTGAGTTAAATGATCATTAATTGCTTGGATCAATCATATTTAATGATAAATATAGTGATATATGTCTAATTTAAGTTCAAAAATTAGATTTTATAGTTATCAAATACAATGAGATAGTAATTTGAGATATATTAGGCGATGAATAAAACTATTGCAAATGTGATCAACTAAAATTGTGCTAAATGATTATTAATATAATTGGACCAATCATATTTAATGTTATATATAGGGTGGTGTTAGTCTAATTTAAGAATAAAAGTTAGATTTGATTGTGACCTTATACAATTAGATAGTAATTTAAGATATACTAGATGATCAATTAAGTAAAAAAAATTTATCACCAATTGATTGTATCAATTATATTTAATGATAATAGGATGGTGTCAGACTAATTTAAAAATAAAAATTAGATTTGATTGTGGTCAAAATTGAGTTTACCATAGCAAATAAGTTAATTGCTAGAATTTCATAATAATTGCTAAAATTTGCTATAACAAGTTCGTTAGTTCCTGAATATTTTGCAGCAGTTGCTGAAGTATGCTACAACAAATTTGTTAGTTATTGAATGTTTCATAGCAATTGCTGAATTTTGCTACAACAAGTACGTTAGTTGCTGAAAATTTAATAGCAATTGTTGAATTAAGCTTCAACAACTTTGTTAGTTTCTGAACATTTCATAGCAATTTTCGTATTAAAACAACTAATTTAGTTTAATATTAATTGATTAGATCAATTATATTTAACGACAAATATGATGATCATTAATTGTTGCTTTTCGTCGCAACTATAACATAAGTGATGACAATATCTTCCATCTCACAGTTTAATTCACAATAAGTAATGATTTTGTTTGAAAAATCATCATAAATAAAATTTTGATGTACGATTATTGCTATCATCTCAGTTATTTTTTTATTTTTACAATGCTAAATATAAATATTGTATTCACCGTGACAATCAATTCTTAATGTTATTTTATCCCTATTAATGATCTTGAAGGTCCCTGAAGATATTATAATTTAAAATTAAAAAATTAATGAAAAAGGATTGTACTAAAATATCACAATTGTTGTGGTTTATTCCACAACTGCTTCAGCAATTGAAAAAAGTGTTGTAACAGTTGTTATAGATTATTCAATTGTTATAACATTCTGTTTCATCAATTGATAAATCACTTGTTGAATAAATTATTCAGCAATTACTGCATATTTTAAGCTATTGTTACATTTAATGAAGCATTTACTAAATAAATTATTCAGAAACTGGCTTATTTTTCAATAGTTGCTGTAATTAATAAAGTATTTGCTGAATAAATTTTTCAGCAGTTGTTGCATATTTTTCATTAGTTGCCACATCTGTTTGAACAGTTGTTGTAGTAGTTGCTGAAACATGCTTCAGCAATGATAGAAACAACAATATAAAACTCAAACTTAGATGAATAATACACAATCAAACTACCTAATTTATTTGTCACAATGATTGAAAATATGCTCAGTAATTTCTAATACTACACAATCAAAATTTAGTTCAAAGATCAAAATTGCAAAAAAAATTGCTCTCAAATTCTTCAAAGAAGAAACTCAAAACAATACCAAGAAGAGAACAACAAAATAGAGGAGGAGAAGAGGAGAAGAAGAAGAAGAAAGTGGGAGAAATTCATTGAAAGAGAAGGAGAAAAAATCTATTTTATTTCTTTTAGAAACTAGAATTTTAGTTAAAAATTAGGTTTAAGTGTAAAATATAAAATTTTGGGTACTTATTCTAAAGAAAGTCTATTATTATTAAAGTCTAATTATAAGCTTGCCACCTACACCTAATATTTAAGATTTGAATTATGCTTTTTACATTTAAACTCTTTTTTGTTACTCTTAATTAATTCTCCTTTGTTTCATTATTTGAGGATTTTTTTTCTCTATTACGTGTTAAAAAGTTACTTCTTCAACGTCCTTTACCTCTCTCCTCTATCTTTTTTTTCCTTCCTTTCGAATGTTTTTTGTTCTTTCTAAATAATAGTAAAGTAGTACACAATTCTTAACATTTTTTCTTCCTTTAATTTAAACACAAAAGAACACTCCTGCTTTCTTCACTAAGCTTCTTCCTTCCAAGAAATTCGACTTCAGGTATCTTTGATGGTCCACTTATGTTTTTCATCTTTTTCTTCATTCTTTGTTTTGAGCACAATTTTTTTTTTTTCGTTTACTCTTTTCTTTTCTTTGTAGGTTTTTTCTCTATTTTCTTTGTCTTTGTTAATTTTTAAGGAATAATTATTGTGGGTTATGTTAGTCGTTATTGAATTTTTTTCATCTAATCATATAGATTGAATTTATAAAATTTTATTTGACATGCAGTATTAAATTGAGGGTGTTAAATTGGAGTCAACTGTTTCTACTAGTTTTGAAGCTACACATATGTGCTTCTTCAAATTTTTTCTTTCACTACATATTTTTATTTTTCTTTCATCTATTTTTTATTTTTTTTATTCTTTTTGTCTTATTCGAACTATGCTTAGACTTTTTTCTGTTAATTCACATATTCAAGTTTATTCAATTAACACTTTATATCATTCTCATTCTATCCATGATGTTGATCTATATTTATTTATTTATATTTAAATTTTATATTTAGCTGGACATGGCATAAAGAGTTAATATCAATTCGATTACTTTAAAAATAGAAGAGTCAACCTGCAAATTTCAGATTGTTGATAAAAAATGCCTCTGAAAAACAAAAAAAAAAATATAAAAGATATATAAACTTATGACACTACAGAATGAAGAGGTATTTTATATTTGTAGTTGTACTCATGAATACATTCATGTTAGTAGTTCTCTTCATTGCATGCATGTCTGTTTTCTTACTTAAGATGTTACTATACCGGTGAAATAGAACAAGATTGCATTGATTTTGATTTTGATTAGTTTCAAGTTTAATCTAATTCTTTTGTTTCAAAGCTCCTTTTGTTTTTTGTTGTTGGATTTGAGATAAATAAATATAAATTAATAGCCTCTAAATCAAAATTTAATTTTCTCTCTAACAAGAAAATTATACGAGTCCTTTTAATCTCTATTTTCTATTATTTCTCATTTTGTGACTTGCTCATAATTGTTTTTCTGGCTGCATAATCAATGTCTATTGTTACAAAATTCTTTCTCTAATTTAATTGAATAATAATCATTTAATAACAGCACCCAGTGATTAATTTAATATACATGCTTGATACTGCGACATTTAGTAGCACCATTATTATCAGAACAACTGATATTTAGGACATAAAAAAAGTATTTCTCCGTAAGGTATTCTTCCCGTTGATTTGTTAGCTGATATAGATATCACCTGCCTTTTTTTATTATTATGCATCAAAATCAACCTCCTCGTTGATTCAAAAGAGTTATTTTTTTACATGAACATTGAATTCTCATTACCTATATATTTTATATTTATCATTGATTTGAATGTTACTATCGACTCTCTTTTCTCCCCTATTGATAAATGTTATCTTCTATACCTCTGTCAAATAATAATGTGTCAATCAAATAAGTAAAGTAAAAAAATAGCAATACAGAAGCAAAAATAGAAATATCTGTCATTCCTTACTCAAACAAAAATAAATAAATAAAATGTTGAGCTTTTCTGGTCAAAACATCTGGAGCTATGGAGCATTTTCCTCCTATTGGATTGCAATTATACTATAGGCATACCGCCTTGAGCTTACATATGTTAGTAGCTCGTCCATTAGCTTACAAAGTATAACAACCAATCACGTGGTTATCAAATATATATATATATATATAGTAGTGTACACTGCTGGAGTTAATTCTTATTAGTATGATTTTCGTAATATGGGTAAAAACACATGTATAGCAGTTCTAACTGTCTCGTATTGCATAGATAATTTTAAAATTTCTATTATCATATGCATGAGAAATTGGTGACGCGGCGGCTGAAATATTTAATATAATTGACAATTCCTTAGGATCAGTAGCAAATGATAATTCGAAATTGTATTATTTTAAAAATGTCTAATATTGTCTGTGTATTATGTCTTAAATAGTGCCCCATTTGTTTCAACTATGTGAGACTAATTTGACTGTAATGGTTGAGTTCATTGAACTTTTAAATGATAGTTGATATATCCATTTTAGAGTTTAGAGGTTGTGATGCTTAATTATCAGAAGGAATATATCATCTTCATACTATTATGTGTTGTTAGAATACCTGAATGTGATAGTTAGTTACTGTGTTCCTTTCGGTCGATCATTTTATTCAATTATTTGATTGTTTGTTGTTTACTGTCTTTTATGTGTTCGTTGTGTTTCAGGAGTTGCAATATATTAGTACGTTAAATGTTTATTGTGATTCTTCTTGTTAAAAATTTTTTAATTCATATATTGAAACATTGAGTAAATGGCTTTGGGTGGAGGTGGACCGCAAAGGGAGGCTGCTACAGCTGCTGCTATCCTACATTATAGGAAGACTACTGGTGGTGGTGGGCGTGCAGGAGGAGCAGGTGGTACCACATGCTTCAATTCTTTCGTTACTGAAATTTTTTTCTGCCTCTTTTTACTGACTGAATCTTTAAACTTTTACTTGACATGTCATGTTAAATTGGAAATTTTCAACTGCTTCAATTTATATTAAAGCTATAGAGATGTGTCTCATCGAATTTTTCTTTCTGCGGCATATTTCTGTTTTTATACCCTTTAGTTAGAAAAAATAATATAATTGCATGACAATTACCAAGATTAACTCAAGATCTTCACTGTTTGCTATATATAGTTTGTCGTCTTTGTACCATTTTATTCTCAACATTGCAAAAATTCTTGATCATCATCTTATAATAAGAAATTCTGACAATTTATGAAGTTATGTTTCAAACTTGCCTTTTGAGTTTAATTTGATTGTATAAAGATATCCTTCTAACTATTCTTAGTTGTGAGATTATTGATTGGGCTGAATAACTCACAGTTCCTTAATAAATTATATGATTTCTTGATAAAAAATTTGTGCTGGTATGCTTATCTTCATTCTAGCTGTACGTCAAAATAATTATTAGATAATAAAATAGAATTCCTATTTTATCCTTTATCATCAATTTTTTTTTCTTTTTTTTTAACTTCTTTAAAATCGTCATATTTTCATTTTTAAAAAAAATCATATAACAAAATTTTCATAAAAACATAAACATTATCTTCTAGGAAAAAGTAAGAAATACTAATTAAGTATATAAGCTAATGATGATCTTTATGAAGTAAATTAGCATGATAAGAAAATTAGTTTTATTAATAATAATCAAAACTATAATATTTATTTTACAAATAAAAATAATAAGTAATACTAATTTTATAAACATATTTCAATGCAGAAAATATAAACAATAAATGAAAGCGATAAGTCTTTTGTACCACCCCGAACTATGATCAAAGTTGTTACGACACACTTTAACTTCACAGGGATCCTACTATCCCCTGAACTCAAATTTAGTGTAGTTTTGTCGTTTTTTGTGTTAATGTGGCACCATTATTACATAAAATGGAGTCCACATCAAAGGTGTCATGCCATCTAAAATGATTGATAAAAGGTATTTTGTTAACTAAAAAGATTGACAAAAATACGCTAAAATTTAGTTTAAGGGGTAATAGGGCCCCCGTGAAGTTAACGTGTGTCGTAGCAAATTTGGTCATAGTTCGGGGTACTAGATATTTTTCTCGAATAAAAATAAGGTTAAATTTTAAAGATTATATTTATTTATATAAATTATAAAATTTGTAATACTCTATTAATGACAATCACACTTATTTACTGATATAGACAATAGATACTATCGTTTCTTATCACTTGATTCTCATACTAAAAATAGATGTTTTAAATTATCTGCTCAATTTGTGAAATCAAGAGAATTGTATTATGTTTTTTTTTCTACCCTTTAGTGTTAAATAACTATATAAAGTAACAATATAGATAAATTTAAAGTTTCAAATTATCATTAATAAATTTAATTTAGCAAAATATACCTCTAAGTAAGATTTTCTTAAGGATCGTGTTATATCAACAAAAAGTTAAGTAATATGAAACGAATTTAGTAAGAGAGTGATAAAACACGAAAATATACGCACATGCATGTACATACATATGTATATATACACACTTAGAGGTGGGATGTTTGGAAACAAGTTATTTCGAAATTAGTTATCACAAAATAAGTTGTACTAACATGTATGTGTGATAACTTATCTCATCACTGTGGTATAAATAGTGCGACAAATAATTTTGAGACTACCTAATACATCTAATTAAATGCAGGATAAATAATCATGAACTTTATCTCTGAATTATTGTAATTATACCTCACACCAAACGACATTTTAATACATATAATACTAAAATAACGATCTTAAAAAATAACATTGGATTTTGTGATAAGTTTATAAAAAAAAACATTAATTTGCTTATAAAGTTAATAAATTTAAATAAAATGCTACAAATAACCATGTTAAAATAATATTCATTACATATAATATAAAAAGATTTTACATAAATATAGGATTAAAATTACAAGGACAAAATATACATTACATAGGATAAAGGGGGGGTATGATTATTGTTCAATGTTGAGGGGGGGTTTGATTTTTTAATCAAAGTTGGGGGGTGAAAATGATTTTCACCCGAATTAATTTTGGTCAAATCAATTTTAAGGAGCGGTAGAATATTAAATGGAGCTTTAGGGTGAATAATAAGTAATTTATATAGCTAATAGTAAAGTATAAGTATAATAGTTTTTTAATGGGTAAATAATTTACCCAATAAGAAAATTAAGTAATTTATTCTGTTTTGATAAATCGTTAACTATAAAATTTTAATTTGTTCCTCAACTGTTAATCTAATAACTCAATACGAATAAGTCAATAAGTCAATTTTACGATTTGCTTATCGTTTATGGTTTGATTTTGAATAGTCCTACAACTAGTATATGTATATAAAGGGAATCTTAATAGCTTCATTGGCTGACTACCTGCTGAACTTTTACCTTATTGGTGAGGGTTAGATTCTCCATCTCTTTCCCTAACCCCAATTTTGGTTATTTTAAACGTGAAAATTTGAGTTTTCGAAGTTGTGCTGAAAATAAAATTAAGCATTTGATATAGCATGTTATAAAAAGATTAAGTAAAGTAATTTATAGATCAAATTCATACACATAAAAAACTATATTACCGTTTCCGTATTTTATTCACAATTCACATGCTAAAACATGTTTGTATATAACTTTATATAAAAAGCTAAAGAGAGGGAAGGAAAATATTATTTTTCTTTTCTAGAATAAAAAATATTTTAGAAGAGAGAAAAAAAAATATTGAAAGATTAAAGAAAAAAATAATTTGATTGAGTAATGATAATTGTAAATTCCTAAATTTAAGTCTACTAAATCAGTTAGAAAAAAATATTTTCTGATAAATCAATAAATATTTAAAACTGTTCAATAAATATAATCTGTTATGCATTGTAATTACTTAGTATTATAAATATGAAAAAGTAGATTCATGTGTATAATAATAATAAAAATAATAAAAATAATAAAATAATAATAATAATAATGGAGAGTTTAAAAAATTTATATATATGTACTTATCTCATTAATAAGCAATTGAATTCAGAAAAGTGGGGAGCCTCAAGGGGAACAAAGGCTGAGAATAAATAAATAGAAGAAGGTATAATACCTTACATTTTCATCTTTTTATGTGTACGTTGAACTTATTCCAATACTATTAGTTTGATAGTTAAATAAATGTGTTTTTATTCCATTTTTTTCAGAAGTTGTTTTCATGTTATATGTATAAGTTACTCTCAAACTATTTATTCAATTGTAAACCTCTAGAACAGAGACGTAGATAGAATTTTCACTAAGCAGTGTCGAATTTCACATAAAATGATTTAAAAAATTTATTAACATAATTTTGCACATTATATATCCTTGCCCTATACGTTGGGCGTAGGTTTAAACTAGTAGAGTTTTTGAGTTCAATACTACTTACTTACCATTTTAAGAAAATTTTGCCAAAAAAAAAAGTTACTATGAAAAAAGCAAAGCATGGGGTTTGAACTCCCAACCTCAAGGAAGGTAGACTAAACGATGGACCATTGCACCAAGAGGATACATGAAAGGTAAAATCATTTCTTTGAATATAAACTTTATGCGCGTATTAATATATATAGTAAAATTTTCTATAACAATATGAATTTTGATGAATTATGTGTTTCTATGTGATTTGACTAATTTATCCCTTCCCGTGAATTTGTTGTGGTATTCCTGTGGTGTGGGGATGATTGGCATGATTCCCAATGTATTTTGTTGTCATTTATGTGATATTGTGGTTTTTGACGGTTTTGAGAGCCTTATAGTTGATTTCAGTTGATATATTTTGATTTGTGCAGTAGATGAAAAAATGAACTACGTCAACAGATCCGAAACGTCGATTTTAGGATGGTAACATGGTTGGCGTAGTTTTATGGCTTTTAAATCTCATTTCTACCCTTTGTTAAAAAAATTGTGATTTTGGGTTTTAGAGGTCAACTTTGTGAACATGATAATCTTTTTAAAAATTTGATATCGTCATTGAGTCGGAGAATCGCATTTGATAGGGTAGCATAGTTTGTGTGATACCCCGTACTTTTTCTAGCTTAAATTCATCCCTAGAATGTCAAGAATTTGCTTCAAAGATGAATACCATTTATTTCATGTGTTATTTTTAAGATTTCGACTTTTTATTGTGTGAGAAATTGAATAAGCTTTCCATCGATACTAAATTCGTCCAATTTCGACACTCGGTGAAGAAGTTAGAGCATTTTTAGTAAAACAGTGTACCACCTGGACTCTCAGCGCGTCGCGGAGAAGGCAAAACTCCCAATTGTAAAATTTCAGTGGCCCTCCGCGATAGCCCTGAGTCATGGAGAAGCCCATTTTCTCAATTGTCCCATTCCAGTGAGACTCCGTGATTTTGGTGCTTTGCGCCAAGGGCCAAAATGGCAATCCAAGGGGCACCGCGATTGTGGGGCGTCGCGGTGAGCACCTAGTTTCCGTTCATCCTTTTCCGGTGAGCTACCGCGATTGTGGCGCGTCGTGGTAGCCAACCAAATTGGGAAAAATGTTGCATTTTTTAGTTCCGACTTGAAGTTTAAAAAAGACTCTTTAGTCTTTTCCAAGCCCTAGGCCATGAATAACAGAGAATTTAACCTATTCAAAGCTCATCATGTTCATTTTTCATTTATTCACTCTCAAAAGAAAACCTTAAAGATTAAACTTTCTCTCCAAGAAATTCAAATTCCTCCATTAATTCTTCAAGGAAACTCAAGATTTAGGATTCCCAATACAAGAACTCTAAGAATTCATCTTCAAAGCCTCAATAGAGATCCAAGATTCAAGTTTTAGCATCTAAGATCATCAATTGAGGTGTGTGGGGTTTGAATAAGGATAATTCTTTCATCCTTGTGCCCAAAACTTTATTTTATTTACAAATTTACTGCAATTTATATGATTTTCCATGAAATTCATGTTAGGGTTTATACCCACTATTATTCCTTGCAAGATTATGAGATTTTTCATGATTTAGAAGTTGAAATACATGATTATGTTTATGTTTCCATTCATATTGCTGAAATTTCCAAATTTTAAGATGATTTATGAATGTTTACATTATCAAGTTTGAATTTTTAGATGTTTCAGCATGAGATTGATGCTTGGATCAATAGATCCCAATTAAAGATTATTGTTTCAAGATTGTTAGTGCTATACGCACCCAATGACTACATTATTTTAAGATTTTAGATAAAGAATCCACTTTATTTCAGAAGACTTGAGATTTAAAGAATAGCAAAGCATAGTTGGCTTTCTGTGAACCTTTGTGTAAATTTTAACGTGGATTTCTTAAGATTTTGAGCATGAGATTGGGAGTAGTACGGTTTCATACCCCAGAACTATGTGCCACCGTAGGTATAGATTATCAGGTTATTCTCACTTCTACGTGAACGACTCAGATTGTGATCACACAGATTAAAATGTTCTATTCCTATGGCAAGGGTAGAACAACCCTACCTAACGGGGGACAGTCATGGGACTCCATGGATGCTAACATGGTGTATATCGGTTAGAAGAACCTCCCAACAGACGTCCCCCACTCTTCAACAGTCTATTGATTTAAAGATTTAAGATAAAAACATATGTTTTGGAAGTTATGGTTTTAAGATTTTAAGCCCTAAGATAAAGTATTTCCCAGATTTTAGAAAACTATGTGTAAAGGCTCGCTGTTTTACTCAAATTATGCTTTACAGAAAGATACGAGTTACAAATTTCAGATTTCAGATTTCAGACTTAGAAGTAAGTCCTTTCTATACTTAGACAATATGATTTGAAGACAGAATATTAGCATAGCTTTTAGACTTAGACAATATGATTTGAAGACAGAGTATTAACATAGCTTTTAGAACTAAATGTTATGGCTCACTAGATTTACAAGTATGATTTGTTTCTCATGATTATTATTTTTAGTATTTTAGACATTCTAGCTTATGTGAGTCATTTACATTTAACATGCATTATTTTACAAATTATGATGATAATATGATGTTCTACTTATGCATTTCACCCCCATTATACTCAGTACATCCTCAAAGTGCTGATCCACATATACATCTATGTGCTACATTGTCTCATAATGTAGGTATCAGTTCAGTTGTAGCACGCATACCATATTCAGACAAATTGCAGCTTCCAGTCAGCAGGTGATGAGTCCTCTTGATTCAAGGGCTCGAGTCAGTCATATAGCTTGAGTAGTATTTTATTTTATTTATTTAGTCATATTGATTTGGGATAGTTGGGGGTCATGTCCCAGCTATCTATAGTCAGTATAGTAGAGGCTTCACAGATGTCAGTTAGAGTCAGTTGTGTATTTTCATTCCCTCTTTCAGACTTTATCAGAATGTAAAAGTTGTATTGATATTGTATTTTTTCCAGATTCCATCATTATTATGTTTTCGTGCAGTAAACTCAGTCGTTTTATGCATATCATTCAGTTGATTATGAGTTATGCTAGTAGAAGGGTTAACTTAGGATCACTTGTGGTCCTAAGCACCGTGTGACGTTTCGGGACAGATTTTTAAGGCGTTACAGTTTATTTGAGATTTTAGATAAATCCCAAGGGAGCCGTGGAGACTTGGAATGCACCAGGCCCCCACCTGGTGCACCACTCTGCTGGTGCACCCACGATCATGACATTCCTATCGCAATTGAGATTGGAACTGCAGATAGAGTGTCATGATCACGATACCCTTTTCGCGATCGTGACACCTTTGTGTAACGACCCACCCCGCCGTTTGTAAAATTTTCTCATTTTCCTATTTTAGCTCTCCACATAGTTTATATACGTGAATTTATGATCCACAATATGAATAGTATCAATTTTTGAGATGTACGAAAGTGATTTGAGTCATTATTTGGATTATTTTCTCAAGGTCTCGATAAATTTCGATGATCTATTCAAAGTCTTGGGTATTTTAAATAATGAATTTAATTAGGAAATTAATGGGTCCAAGTCATAATTTATTGACTTGTGTGTTCAATTAAAAACATAAAACATATTTAAGCACATAAAAGTTATCAATAATAATAATCGCAACATAAGATATTAGGGCAACAAGAGAGAACACGAAGATTAACAGTTTGTTGTCGCTATTGCAGGAAAGATCACGATACCTCAGGTTAATTAAAAAAAAATAGTACTAACTGTGTTCACTGGTATATTACAACTGACAAGGTTATGAATTAATGGGGCGGGGGTCAATTGAAAATGGATACGACAGTAGTGCTTAATAAACTTTAATCAGTTTCTTTCATATTTTAATATTAAATTAATAGTATACGCTATAGTTGCTGGTGCATGTGTACAGGTGAGCAAAATTAGGTGAAAATCATAATAAGCCAATTATTGGCATTATACAAAAATGATTTATTTATGTTCTACGTTCTATATAAGTTTTCTATGTTATTATGAAAGCCACTGGTTTACGAATTATTATATATGTTTATTTAATTTTTGTAATTTGTGGGATTAGTGAAATTGAAGTTTAGGTTTAGGATTTTTAGAATAAGAATTTATAAATGGGTGTTATTAGATTCGTATTTTTATGGGGAGTATATGTTATGTTGGAACAGATTTTGAACATTCTAAAACTTTGAGGAAGGGTAGGGCGCCTGTGGACTAACTACTTTTGGATTCGTTGGTTGAGGTTGGTTATGGTTGGAGTTTAGACTCGATTAATTGTGTGTATGCTCCTAAATTGAATGATTGTTGATTGGTATTCAGACATGCTTGAAATTGATGATATTTGAATTGCTGAGATTTGTACAAATAATTATTGAAAATTTACTTGATGGAATTGTCTTATGACTTTAAGTATACTTGTAAACTTAGTACATTGTATTGTATCCTAAGGGGTAGCGTGAATTTGATAAAACATACCTAATATGGTTATGGAGGCTCTAGTACTGCGGCAATATGGATATGATATTGATATTACTTGTTTATAGAGGATCAGGTATCACATCGGTATGGATATGTATATTGATATTACTTATTTATGGAGGATCAAATACTATGCTGGTACGGATATGTATATTGATATTATTTTTTTATGGAGGATCGGGTACGGCATCAGTACGAATATGTATATTGATATTACTTGTTTATAGAGGATCGGGTACCATGCCGGTACGAATATAATATTGATGTTACTTGTTTATGGAGGATCGGGTACCACATCGTACGAATATGATATTGATATTACTTGTTATTGAGGATCGGGTACCACGCCAGTATAGTACATGAACATATATTGTTCCCTGTAGGCCATGACTATTTCAGCAAAAATAAGTGCCATAGCATGTGTGTACATATTTGTGTTGAATTTAAGAGGTTGTACAGGTTATTAAGCAGATAACGAGCTAATGGTGTTCTAATTATGAGTTTTATTAGTATGTAGTTGCTAATTATGGTATTGTTATTAATTTTGTGGATGTTTACAATATGGTTGATACTCTTGATGGTTATGTGGCTTATTTGTGAGCACTGTTTGCCTGTTGTTTTTGTATTGTTGATTCATTGGATATTCGTTATGTGATGATATCTATCTACTTGTTATTTGATTTGTGTTGTGTACATGCTATTAAATTGAGTTGGCCTATGATACCTACCAGTATATAGTGGTTTGTACTGATACTACCCTGTAATCTTCTTTTGTTGAGTACAGAAAGTGTTTCTGAGGCTCAGAGATGACCTCACCTCTAGAGTTTGATAGCAGATCTTAATCTAAGGGTGAGCACTCCGTCTCCAGGATACCATGGGTCATCCTATTTGTTCTTGTCTATCTTTTGGACAATGAAACATTCTTTATTTACTTTATTTCTGGATATCTCTTTTAGACATGATTTATGTCAGGAGTTATGACTTTTGGGTCTTCGGGATTTCAGTGAGTAGTTTTTTTAAATTTTGCATTAATAATGATTAGCTCCAGATTATTGTTATTAAGATGGTCTTATGATAATATTGTTTTAATATTGACTAAGTGATTGGGTAATGGTTTAATTTAGATGGTTCTCCACAGAAAGATTTGGGTGGGTGCTACTCATGGCCATTTGGGTCATGACAAAGTTGGTATCAGAGCGCTAGGTTCGTTGATCTCATCGTACAAGAACATGTCTAGTAGAGCCTTGCAGAATGGTACAAAGATGTTTGTACGTTTCTTTGAGAGGATATAGGACACTAGGAAAATTCAGATTCTTCCTTTTTACGTGCTATTACTTGATTTCAATTGGTATCTGACGATTCTAATTGGTATCTGACGATTCCAATTGGTATCTGAGTTTTTTCACTCTTATTATCACAAATAGTAAGAACACGAAAGAATAAAGCAAGAGTTGAGGTGGCTGAACCGACTACTGAGGCTGCAGTTTGGGTTAGAGAACAGGCAAGTGAAGGACGAGGGATAGGATGAAGAGCTGCACCCAACAGTGGCAGAGGTCAGGCTGCGAGACCAGCTAGAGAGAGGCCAGTATCTCCTCCCTCACATAAAGATATGCTTGGGATGACAGGGAATAGAGCCATGCTAGTACCGAATGAGAGAATGTCGGTTCATGATGGGGTTACGCCAGTTCAAGGAGGTGCAACTCTAATTCAGATGTCTTTCGCTGTGATTCAGTAGGTTCTAAGTTTTCTAAATAGTTTCGCAGGAACAGGGACTATGCCCACAACACTCGTAGTTTAGCATCCAGGGTTATAACATGCTTTTACAGTAGCTTCTCGAATGGAAGAGGTGACAGGGTCAGATATTTTTTGAGATAGGTAGCAGGTTCGGTGATGACTCTAGATGAGTATGATTTATTCTGTAAGTTCATTAAGATGAAGCCTCCTATTTTTCATAGAACTGAGTCTGAGTATGCCTATGACTTTATTATTAACTGTCATGAGAGGCTTCACAAGATGGGTGTGGTTGAGAGGTATGGTGTAGAAATGGCTACTTTTCAGTTTTAGGGAAATGCTTAGATGTGGTGGAGAGCTTATGTAGATTGTAGGGATGCAGGTTTGCCTCTGTTGTCTTAGACTCAGTTTTTCTAAAGAAGTACGTGCCTCAGACTTTGAGAGATAGAAAAGGGGATGAGTTTACTAATCTTAAGCAGGAGAATATGTTAGTTGTGGCCTATGAGGCCAAATTTCATTCATTGTCTCGATTCACATCTCATTTGATGAAAATTGAGGAGGAGAGGATCCGTCTTTTTATGAAGGGTTTGAATACAAGTATCCAGCTTTCTGCTCTTCAGATGATATTTTCAGGTAGTTTTTTCTAAGAAATGGTTAATTTTGTCAAGAAGGTGGAGGAAGTAAGGCAAGAGGGTTATGCCAAGGCATCAGAAAAGAAGACTCGCAGAGGAGGCAGTTTCAGTGGTTTTAATTCTAGGGGCAGAGTTCATAGGGATAGCCTGCCCGCCCTATTCAGTCAGCGATGCAGGTGTCTGTTGGTGGTCCATCAGGAGCTAGGAAACCATTTTTAGACTTTGGTGGTTACCTCACTTCATATTTGTCAGCTCATCGACCTACCTTGGATTGTATATGTTATGAGTGCAGCAGAGTTGGTTACATCAAGAGGTTTTGTCCTAATGTGATATAGTTTGGTCAGTCTAGCTAGCAACAGGCTTATAGAGATCTAATTCCAGCAGGTAGGGGAGGTGGTGGTAATGGTAGAGGTCATCTATAGGGTGGTCGTGGTAGTCATACGGAAGATAGGGGTGGTAATCAGCCCCATCGAGGTAGTTCTTAGCTTGGCAGGGGTGATGTTTAGACTAGTTGTAGGGCCTATATTATGTCTTTCTAGGAAGGCTCGAGGTAGAGACATCGAACGCGGTTATTACAAGTACTATTCTTGTCTGTGACCGGATGGCCACTGTATTATTTGATCCTTGCTTTACTTTTTTATTTGTATTTGCTAATTTTGTTGTGGGATTGGACATGGTGTGTGAATTACTTGACTTTCCAATTCACGTGTCTACTCCTATTGGTGATTCTATTATTGTTGATAGGGTATATCATTCTTGTTGTGTTACGTTTATGGGTATCAAACTTAGGCAAATTTAGTGATTCTAGACATGGTAGATTTTGATATAATCTTGACTATGAGTTGGTTGTCTCAATATCATGCTATAGTGGACAGTCATGCTAAGACAGTAATCGTAGCTATGGCGGGAATGGATAGACTTGAGTGGGAGGGTGATTATAGTCCTGAGCTAGTGTAACTTATTGCCTTTCTACATGCTGATAACACTCAACTCACTCCCATAATTTAAGGGTGAGACGGTCGTTATCAAGTCCAATTTGAATTGGGGTCAAATCTCAAAGAGTAAATTATAGACTTCAAACCCTATGGATGCTCAAATTACTACACGTTTACCCTAAATGATAATAAACAAGACATGTAAAATAAAATTGGGGATTTTGACTTGGAGGTGATTTGTCAACAAAAAAAACACGGATGCAATACATTTGATTTTAAGATCAAGAATAGAGAGGGTCTTGGGATCATGTCTACCTAAAAGTAAAGTGTGTGGGTTAATGACATCTTGGCATGAGTTTTAGTTGTTGATCAAATGATAGGCTAGGTTGAAAGTCATTGTAGTCAATCTTTCAATAAAACTACAACAATTTCACCCATTGGCTCTTTCGAGTACCTAACAAGTGTACAATTCGTAATCACCCAAAACCTCAATCAAACATCCCTATTTCTAGGATGATGCTATTGACATGGCTTACACTTCAATCACATTTATTTCTAAGATTGCAAAAGGTAGCAAACCATAAACTTAATTGTCCACCATTGCCTTATCCCCTATAACCCTCTCTCAAGGATGTTATAGGTTACCTAATATTCACCTTCATCCCTCTTTCAAGGATGATAAAGGGTTTCTAGAGTTTGGAGTTTTCACGCATCAAATTCCAACTAGTAAGCTCAAGCAATAGTGGAATCCATACTCAACAACTAAAATCATACAAACACAACAACCACACATAATTATACTTTAGTTCAACATAATCCCAAGACTAAATTACTTAGCTACTCATGAAGAAAATAAAGAGAAATATACCATGGGGATTTCTCAAAACATCCATTCTTCACAAAACCACTAAGAAATTAAGCCTCCAAGAGTAGGTACACACTTACCTAATTAGGGTTTCCTTCTTTCAAATAAAAAATAGTTATGAGGTAAGCAATTCCCAAAGAAGAAAGGGTTTTTGCTTATATATGGCTTGGGATTCTTCTATACTTTTATAGATCTTCCGCTAGGCACATTCCCGCTGAGCCGCAATTGCGCGTGACTGTCCGCGACCGTATCCATACGACCATGGTCGTATGCTGCAACCGCATTGTGTTGACCGTCTTGACTGACCGCGATTGCAGATTAAGAATCGTGGTCGCGATAATTGAGGCTGATGTAGTCCAGGTCTTCAGTTGCACTCTTGTTTGCTCTCTTTTTATCATTTTTAGCCCCAATCTATATCTTTCGATCTCCTCAATTCTATGCTTGAAAAGAGTTGATATTAGTGAATTTTATCACTAATTTGTCTCATTCATTTATTTAAAACAAGGTAATGTGCACAAATATTTAGTGAGAATGGGTGGAAAAATCACCCCTCATCACATGCAATGAGGTTAATTGGGAGAGATTGTTTGGCCTTCCTAGCATATCTTTGGGACACTTATGCAAAGTTCCCATCTATTGAGTTAGTTCCTATGGTGTGTGAGTTCCAAGAGTTTTTTCCTGTAGATTTTTCTGGTATGCCATCAGACTGTGACATTGATTTTATATTGATCAAGAGATAGGTACTTGTCCTATTTCTATTCCTCCCTATAGAATGACTCCGGCTACATTAGGGGATCTAAAGGCTCAGTTGAAGGATTTGTTGAGTAAAGGTTTTATCTGTTCGAGTGCCTCTCTATGGGGTGCTCCTATCTTATTTGTAGAGAAGAAGAAGAAGGATAGCAGTCTTTGTATGTGTATAGACTACAAGTAGTTGAAGAAAGTTACAATTCGTAATAAGTATTCTTTGCCTCGTATCGATGATTTATTTGACTAATTGCAGGGTGCATCCATATTTTCTAAGATTTATTTAAGGTTCGGGTATAACCAACTTAAGATTCAGCTTGAAGATATTTCTAAGACTGCTTTTCAAACCAGTTATGGGCACTATGAGTTTCTTGTGATATCTTTTGGGCTGATTAATGTCCCATCCGCTTTTATGAGTTTGATGAACGGGATATTTAAACCCTACTTGGATTCTTTCATGATTATATTTATTGATGATATTCTAGTTTATTCTAAGAGTAAAGAGGAGCATAAGAATCACTTAAGGATTATCTTGGGTTTGTTAAAAGAGAAAAAGCTTTATGCAAAGTTTTCTAAGTCTGAGTTCTGGTTGGTTTTTGTATCCTTTTTGGGGCATGTGGTTTTAAAGGAAGAGGTGATGGTAGACTTGCAGAAAATTGAAGCGATTAAGAATTATGCTAGGCCTACTTTAGTGATAGAGGTTCGTAGCATTGTTGGCTTAGCAAGTTATTACCGCAGGTTCGTGAAGGGGTCTACTTCTATTACTACTCATATGACATGGTTAACTTAGAAGGATGTAACTTTTATTTGGTTTGATGAGTGTGAGGAGAGCTTTCAAAATCTCAACACCTTGTTGACTACCTCTCCTATTTTTGCCTTGCCAGTAGAGGGTAAGGATCTTATTATTTATTGTGATGCCTCAGGTTCGGGTTTAGGTGTTGTGTTGATGAAAGAAAGTAATGTTACTGCTTATGCTTTGAGGAAATTAAAGCCCAATTAGAAGAATTATCCCACTAATATTTTCGAGGTAGCTACAGTGGTTTTTGCTCTTAAGATATGGAGGAATTACTTATATGGGGTTCATTATGAAGTATTCACTGATCACCGCAGTTTATAGTATGTGTTTACATAGAGGGATTTGAATTTAAGACAACGTAGATGGATGGAGTTGCTTAAAGATTATGAGATCGCCATTCTCTACCTTTTAGGAAAGGCTAATGTAGTCGTTGATGCATTGAGTAGGAAGTCAGGAAGTATGGGTAGTTTGGTTTATTTGAATGCTAGCAGGTGTCCGTTGGCTAGAGAGATTCAGACTAGAGATAACAAGTTTATTCAACTTGAGGTTACTGCGAGAGGAGGAATTCTAGCTAGCATTGAGGCAAGGTCCATATTTCTTGATCAAATCAAGACTAAAAAATTTGAGAATGCTAAGTTGAGTAAGATTTGTTATAAGGTTTTGTAGGATGGCGCCAAAGAGGCCATTCTTGATGGTGATGCGTGTTACGGATTAAGGGGCGAGTTTTTATGCCCCGTGTTGATGATCTGATTCCTAATATTCATGCCGAGGCTCATTGTTTGAAGTATTCTATACATCCTGGAGTGACAAAGATGTATCATGATTTGAGGTAGCATTATTGGTGGGGCCGAATTAAGCATGATATAGTTGATTTTATTTCCAAATGTTAGAGTTTTCAGCAGATAAAGTACGAGCATAAGAAGCCTTGTGGTACTTTTCAGAATATGCCCATTACTGAATAAAAACGAGAGAGAATAACTATAGATTTTGTTCTTGGTCTTCCCAAGACTTTTGGAAAGTATGATTCTATATAGGTTATTGTGGATAGGTTGACTAAGTCTGCTCATTTCATTCCAAATCAGGTGACTTGTAATGTAAGAAAGTTGGCTAATATTTATCTTAAGGAGATTGTTTGGTTGCATGGGTCCCAATTTCTATTATCTCGGATAAAGGTACTTAATTTACCTATATCTTTTAGAAGAAGTTGCATAAGGAGTTAGGTACTAGGTTGGACCTAAGTACAACTTTTTACTCTCAGAACAATGGACAGTCCGAGCGAACAATTTATGTATTGGAGGATATGCTTCGTGTGTGCTTGGTGGATTTTAAAGGTCATTAGGATCTGTTCCTACCTTTGGCTGAGTTTGCATATAATAACAACGACCATTCGAGTATTGATATGGCACCGTTTGAGGTTTTGTATGGGAGAATATGTAGATCTTCTATTGAATAGTTTGATACTTTTGAGGTGTGATCGTAGGGTATTGATCTGTTGGGATACTCATTAGAGAAGGTAAAGTTCATTCAGGAGAAACTTATAGCGACTTGAAGTAAGTAAAAGGAGTATGCGGATCAAAAAGTTAGAGATATGCACTTTATGGAGAGTGAACAAGTATTGCTCAAAGTTTCACCCATAAAGGGTGTCATGCATTTTTGAAAGTGAGGTAATCTTAGTCCTAGATATATTGGACCATTTGAGATTCTTCAGTGTGTGGGACTGGTGGCCTATAGGTTAGCATTGCCTCTGAGTTTGTTTGGAGTTCACATTGTGTTCCATGTATCTATGTTAAAGAAGTTTCATGGTGATGGTAACTACATAATTCATTGGGATTCGGTCTTGTTAGATAAAAACCTCTCTTATGAAGAAGAACCTATTGCTATTTTTGATAGAGACATCCGTAAGTTGAGGACTAAGGCAATTGCATCTGTGAAGATCCAGAGGAAGAATCGTCCTATTGAGGAGGCCACTTGAGAGACTGAAGCAGACATGCGTAGCTAGTATCCATATCTTTTTGTTGATTTAGGTAATTTCTTATTTCCCCTCCTTGTCACTTATTGTCGTTTGGGGATGAACGATTGTTTAATTGGTATCTGATGTAATGACCCACCCAGTCGTTTGTGAAATTTTCTTATCTTTCCTATTTTAGCTCTCCCCGTAGTTTATGTACATGAATTTATGATCCATAGAATGAGTAGTATCAATTTTTGAGATGTACAAAAGTGATTTGAGTCATTATTTTGATTATTTTCTCGAGGTCTCGAAAAATTTTGTTGATTTATTCAAAGTCTTGGGTCAAAGTCCCAATTTATTGACTTATGTGGTCAATTAAGAACATAAAATATATCTATGTAGGTAAAATTTATCAATAATAATAATCACAACATAAGATATTAGGGCAACAAGGGAGAACACAAACATTAGTAGTTAAACATTAGTAGTTTGTCATCGATGTTGCAAGAAAGGTCACGACACCTCAGGTTAGTAAAAAAAAATTACTAATAAACTGTGCTCACTGGTATATTACAACTGACAAGGTTATGAATTAATGGGGTGGGGGTCAATTGCCAATGGATACGACAGTAATGGTTAAAAAACTTTAATCAGTTTTTTATATATTTTAATATTAAATTAATAGTATATGCTATAGTTGTTGGTGCATTTGTGCAGGTGAGCAAAATTAGGTCAAAATCATGATAAGCCAATTATTGACATTATACAAAAGTGGTTTATTTATGTTCTATGTTCTATATAAGTGTTCTATGTTATTATGAAAGCCACTGGTTTATAGATTATTATATATGTTTATTTAATTTTCATAATTTGTGGGATTAGTGAAATTGAAGTTTAGGCTTAGGATTTTTAGAATAAGAATTTATAAATGGGTGTTATTAGATTCGTAATTTTATGGGGAATATATATTGTGTTGGAACATAGTTTGAATGTTCCGACACTTTGAGGAAGGGCAAGGCGCTTACGGCCTAACTACTTTTGAATTCATTGGTTGAGGTAGATTACGGTTTAATTGAAGTTTAGACTCGATTTAATTGTGTGTATGCTCCTAAAATGAATGCTTGTTGATTGGTATTCGGACATGCGTGAAATTGATGATATTTGAATTGTTGAAATTTGTATAAATAATTATTAAAAATTTACCTAATGAAATTATCTTATGAATTTAATTGTACTTGCAAATACATCGTATTGTATCCTTAGGGGTAGTGTGAATTTGATAAAACATACCTAATATGTTTATGGAGGATCGGGTAATGCGTCGGTACGAATATGATATTGATACTACTGTTACTTGTTTATGGAGGATCGGGTTATGCGTCGGTACGAATATGATATTGATAGTACTATTTCTTATTTATGGAGGATCGGATACCACGTTGTACGAATATGACATTGATATTACTTATTATTGAGGATCAGGTACCACGCCAGTATGTTACATGAACATAGATTGTTCCCTGCAGGTTATGACTGTTTCAGCAAAAATAAGTGCCATAGCATGTGTTTTCTTATTTGTGTTGAATTTAAGAGGTTATACGGGTTATTAAGAAGATAACGAGCTAATGGTGTTCTAATTACGAGTTTTAGAAGTATGTAGTTGCTAATTATGGTATTGTTGTTGATTCTGTAGATGTTTACAATATGGTTGATACTCTTGATGGTTATCTGGCTTATTTGTGAGCATTGTTTGCCTGTTGTTGTTGTATTATTGATTCATTGAATATTTATTATGTGACGATGTCTATTTACTTGTTATTTGATTTGTGTTGTGTACATGCTATTAAATTGAGTTAGCCTATGATACCTACCAGTACATAGCGGTTTGTACTGATATTGTTTTGTACTCTTATTTTGTTGAGTGCAAAAAGTGTTTAGAGGTTCAGACACGACCTCACCTCTAGAGTTTGGTAGAAGATCTTGATCCAAGGGTGAGCACTCCGTCTCCAGGCTGCCATGGGTCATCTTATTTGTTGTTGTCCATCTTTCGGGCAATAAACATTCTTTATTTATTTTGTTTTTTGATATCTCTTTTAGACATGATCTTTGTTAGGAGTTCTTGTACGATGACTTTTGGGTCTTTGGGATTTCAGTGAGTAGCTCTTTTTAAATTTCGCATTAACAATGATTAACTCCGAATTATTGTTATTAAGGTGGTTTTATGATAATATTATTTTAATATTGACTAAATGATTGGGTAATAGTTTAGTTTAGATAGTTCTCCCAAAGAAATATTAGTGTGGGTGTCACTCATGGCCATTTGGGTCATGACACCTTGACAGGCTAAGTACCGCGATAACGATCCTGGTTCGCGATCGCGAAGCCTGGGTATGTAAATACCTAGTTTTTGCTATTTTTATCATTTTTGAGACTTAGAGCTTAGGATTTCACGATTTTGAGCTATTTTTCCACTTCTAAACTTCCATAACACCCATTTCAATTATTTTCTTCAATCTTTATTATCTAATTCTTGTTTTAAATTTGGATTAAGCAAGAAATTTGGGGATTTTGGCTCGTAAGGCCTAAAAATTGTATTTCTCCAATTTAAACCCCAATTTCAAACGTTTTTCACTTGGGTGAGTTTCTAATCCTATAATTATCAGTTTTTTCTCAATTTCATCTTCAAAACAACTTTGATTCTTGATTTTAAAATAGATTTTGGAAATTTTTCTTGGTAAAGTTAAAAAAATAGTTTTTTTTTTCAATTTGAAACTCGTTTTTGCTTGGATTTTAAGGTGTAGACTCCTAAAAATATGGGAAATATATTTTTAAATAAAGTTACGATTTTGCCCTTCTTTTTTTGAAAACCCATTTCGGCGGTCTGTTTTGATCTCGATTTGAAAATAGGCAATATAGGTATCATTGTCTTTCTTTTGACACTTTGATTCTATATTTTCATGTTTTAGTTAATTCTGAATCCGTTCGTGAAGAGTAAGACCTTGGGATTAAAGTGTTGTAGACTTATTTTCGGCCTTCAAGGTAGGTTATGGAATAACTTCTTTCAGACAAGGTTGGTAGTTAATGTTGATACAAAATTATGTTAAGGGTGTTGGAACTAATCATGAAAATTGCTATCTTAATGTGTTGTGCCCATTTAGGGGCTTATATGTGATGTTATGTGGTGGTTTTGGAATATTATGTGCTTTATGTGACCGTGTGGGGTCCTATGTGATATTGATAGTTTTGTATACATGATGATAATTGTATCCTGTTTGATGAAAAATGTGTTGTGGTATCAAATGTGTGTTGTGATATATTCATACTCTATTGGCATATGAATCTTGTTGGATTTCATGGATAGTTGAAAATAATGAGTGGACATTTGACTCATGTGATGATATATTGGTTGGTTGTGGAAATAATCATTGTGGTTCGTTGTGAAAATATTTATTGTGGTTGGTTGTTAGCATTACATTCTCATACACATTCATTAAATAATGGTACCACCATGAAAATATTGAGAAACACTGGCAATACTTTTTCTGATAGAAAATATGGCATCTTATAAAACTCAAGGGATGTGCCGGGGAGGAGATATAGATATATGTGGATTGTATGACGAACCCCCATGGGTCCTACATCTTTTAGCTTTAGATCGTAGGTGTATACGGAGATTGTGTAACAGTCTCAAAGGTTGTGCGATAGTCTCGGAGGTTGTGCGACAACCTCATACATTACATCATCATCATGCTTATTATATTTACTTTATTATGGTTGTGATGTGATTGTATATTCTGTTTGATTTATTACCTATCCATTGTTCTATCTTTCCTTACTTATACTTGATGTTCCCATATGTGTTCTCTCTTTTCCTTGCTTATATGTGGTATAAATGTATACGTATATTCCTTTCTGGCATTTTGCTGTGTTATATGTAGATATTATAGAACTGTTAATGCAAGCGGTGTGGGCTCCCATTGTAGGGCATTTTTTGATTGTAGGTGACGTGCCCTTAGTGTGTATTTTGTATGTTCTATTTTCTACTTTGCTCAGTCGGCCTATGATACCTATTGAGTACAAGTGGATCATACTTACTCCTATTGTACCCTTTCGGTGCAGATTCAGGTTTAGGTGGACCTCATGGTGTTTGATTTCGGACATCATTTGGAACTTTTCAAGGTAGTGGTTGATTTCAGGTGTCCGGAGTCTACTACTGTCTTTTTTTATTAGACTAAGTCTTTATTGTATTTCAGAGATAGAGTTATATCCTATTTTGAATGTCTTTTGTATTTGACCTCGAGTTGTATTAGTTATGTTCTTACAATGTGACACCATATTTTGAGATTTGATATTATTGTGTATGTTTCTTTCCCTATTGGTTATAATTGTATGGTTCGATTTTGTTCTAGAAGCCTTGTCTTGGGGGTCATTTTTGTCTTTTCTCCCTTGTGTATCGATTTAGATGATAGGCTTACTTGTTAAGATTCGCCGCGACAAGTGTCATGATCATGATCCCTGAATTTTGGGTCGTGACATTTTTCGACGAATAGGTCTTGCCCATAGCTTAAGGTAGATTCGCCCCTGCTCAGGAAGATAATTACAAGTAGGAGGCGAGGTGAAGTGATATTTATGGGCTCGATATTCAGTAGTTTGTTCAAATTATGTATTTATCAAAAATCTATTATGTATACATTCTTAACTATCAAATGCAGTAACTAAGACAAGCTATGAATTTGATGGCAATTTAGAACCTATAAACTTCAAATTTTATTTTTCTATTGATGTTTGCAAGCTACATGTATAAACTACTTGTAAGTAGATTGGCAATCGAAGCTAAATTTAGGAGGATCAAAATGGACTGAAGCAATAAGCGCCCAACTCGCTCAAAATATACATGGTCTCAGATGGATTTGGTCAAGATGGATTAAACAATGGGTTATAGTCTAACCCGGCCAACTAAACCCATCATTAAACAACACTATATTTACCATTCTAACAGCAATTTAGGTTTGAACGATATATTTTTATTTTCTTTTTTATATTTATTGGAAGGGGAGCCTTGGTGTAACTGGTAAAGTTGTTGTCAAGTGACCAGGAGGTCACGAGGGGTATGCATTTGCCGGTTAGGTTTAGTTTTATGTATTATCGATTTTGTTTATCGATTATCAATTTTTAAATATGCTAAACCAATAACCAAACCAATAAGATATTTTTTTATCGATTTTCAATTTGTCGATTTTTAGTCCTTAACGGTTCGGTTTTTGATTTAACCGATAAGAAAATATGCATAAAATAGAAATAGTACCAACTAACAAGAAAAGAAATGAAATCATAGTTGCAACAAAAATTTATCATGATGTGTTTTATTTTACAAGTATCTTCATGCTTGAATAGGTTTTCGAGAAATTGAATAGGTTTGTAGAAATGAAAGAGAAATATAGAGTAGGATATATATATATATGGATAAAGTGTCATTTGGAATATTCTTATTGGGTTATCGGTTTACCCAATAACCCAATAAAAAAATAAAATCGAACCAATAACCCAATAAAAAAATTTATAAAATCATTAAAAAAACCGTTCACCCAATAACCCAATAATAATAAACCAATAACATTTTTATCGATTTGGTTTATTGGTCGGTTCGATTTTTGCACACCTTTAATCACGAGTTGAGTCCTTGAAAACAGTCTCTGACAGAAATACAAGGTAAGATTGCGTACAACACATCTTTGTGGGGGGGGGGGGGGGGACCTTCCCCGGACCTGCGTATAGCGGGAATTTTAGAGTATCGAACTGCCCTTTTGTATATTTATATTTATATCAAAAATAATTTCTCTATTTTATCTAAGGTAGTGATATGAACTGCGTACACTCTACCCTTTTCAGACTCCACTTTATAGGAACACTCCGAGTATGTTGTTGTATATTTATATTTATGTTTTTTTTGTGTATTTTTAAGTAAAAATAAAATTTGGAAACTTTCTGATTTTTGTGTTGAATCCAAACAAAGTTGCAGCAATTAAATAAAAAAAGAAATACGGTTTCTAGCTAAAAAATTATTTGAATAAAAATATTACAATTTTTCATTAAAGAAAAAGAATACTGTTGAAATAACAAAATAAAAATTTAACAATGTAAAAGGTGGAACTACAAGCACTAGGATTGAGCATCTTTATAGATTAAAGTTTGGAATCATCATGAGTATATTTGGGTTGATGATTTGTGATAAATTAACTTGAGCTAGCTCAAATTAGTTCATCTTTAAAATCACTCTAGCCTAAACCCATCAAAGCATGAGGGTGTTGGACGGGTTAAATGGGTTTGAATTAATTTTGTCACCCTTACTTGTAAGCTATTTATTTGATCACGAAAAATTGATTATAAGTTGTCTGCATGAAATTATATACTTGCAAGCTACTTCTTTGCTTGCAAGGGTTTTCATGAAATTATAGGAATATTAATTGAATATTAACAATTTATTGTATATATAACATTAATGACTAATCTGATTCCAAGCTTGGTAATTGTGATTATTCTCAATCTGAGAGTTATGCTAAACTACTGCTTCATTGGATTTTTAATCAAGCAAGTGATGGATAGACACCGGGGCTTTGGGCTGTAGGTGACAAAAAAGTATTTAAATGAGGTGTAGGCGGCACAAGTCTTAATAATTGAGTGGAGGTGACAATTACTTAATTATGGATTAAGAAAGTTTAGAAAATTTTAAAATAACTCACAAGTTTTTAAATTTACACTTTGATCCAAATGTTAGTTAATATAACGAAAAACGAAGGAAAAAAAGACGTGTTTTTCTCTCTCTTCATCGTTGTTATTTTCTCTTTCTTCATAATATTTATTGTTCATTGTTGTTGCTGCTTTATTCATCATCTTCTGATTCATTATCATCATCTTATACTTCATTATCATCTTTATATTCTTCTTGTTGACCATTGTTGTTGTTGTTGTTATTGCAACTGCTGCTCTTTGACCAATTTTTTATGTCAAATTTTATTTTGTACATCACTTTCAACTTTGGCATTTACTTAAGAGAAGACTTTGGTAAGTCAAACTATGCTTTTTAGTTGAATTTGTCATCTGGGTAACTGCTAGTGTGCTATTTTTTCAACAATAGCTAGCACACGAACATGGATGCAACATAAGAGCAATCTGTTTAAACAGATCCATCATCTGTGGCACCAGATAAATGTTCTGTTGCAAAAATAGACTCATGTTGGATTCATGTTTATAAGTCTCGGTGCCCATAATATGAATCGAATAGATGGGTATTCTGTTGCATCAAATTAATAATCTGTTACACCAGATTAGTAATCTGTTTCAACAAATAAATAATCTGTTGCACCAAATTAGTAATCTGTTCCAACAGAATATATATCTGTTGCAAAAGAATATTTATCTGTTGCAAAAGAATATTTATCTGTTGCAACAGATAATTATTCTATTGCAACAGATGAATAATCTGTTTTGAACAACAAAATACAACTCCTGTCGTAAACCCAACAGATAACTCAACTCAAATGTTGATCTCTTGCTATTGATACTGGATTCAAATTATTTTTTAGTTGTAGACATGTCATTTTTTGAGAAAAAAATAGACAGCATGAAAATTAAATAAGAGTTAATACGTCAAATGCATCAAACATAAATTTTTACTAAACAAAAAAAATAAAAATACATAGGCAAAAGAAAAAAAAGCTTAATTATTATTATTATCATCTTCATCATCAATATTATTTGTATGGCTAGCCGGCTAATCTTCAATCAGCAGCAGCAGTGCCCTTCTCAGCCTGCGGATCTCCGGCAGTATCCTTACTCTGATGGCGGTCAACTCCCATTGCAGGTCATGAACCTCCTTCTATAGTTCCTGCATGATTTCTCATAAAATAGCGACATCCCACATTGGATCATCCATATCTAGAAAATACATAAGTTGACAAAATGATAACGCTCAAATTACACCTCTCATGTGAGAATATAAGCGATCGTTGTCAATATATAACCCAACTAGGTTGGGGTCGAATCCCATAGGGAATATGGTGTGAACTTAAGTCGTTTGCGATTTAATCAACTGATAGTTGGATGTTTCCTAAAATAGGAGGTTTTGGAGACTAGCAAATAATCGTTGGTCACTTTAGTTTCAGTGTTTGTAATCAAGAGTTTATGGAAAACCATAATTATGTTCACTATGGGTTTTGGTACTTAACAGATGCTAATAGTGATTCAAGATTCTCACGATAGGTAGGAACAACAGATTGTCTTTATCGAAGTTATGCCTAAATGTCTCTCAACCTACTTAAACATTTAATTACCTATCCTCTCGGACTTAGGGAATTTATATTCACTGACCAGACTTCACCTCAGGTTAATTAACCTTGTTACAACGTTAATTATTAAATGGAAGGTTGGTAGCTTCCAAGTCCCTGTCAATAATTCACTTCCTACTATAGTTGATTTCTTATCTCAAGCAAATCAAAGTAGGTGCTATCTATCATTTGCAACCAATAGACAATAATTAAAACCTCGAAATTATCAAGGAGTCCTATTACCTTTAGAATATTGAACACTTAGCAACTTACCAAGACCTAACCCATAGATCCCATCATTCAGGTTAAAGGGATTTAGCCACTCATAATGTAATAATCGATACAACAAGTTGAATTCATAATTTGAAGGATGAACTTACAGCAAGATGAATAGCAATGAGTGTTTCTCAGATTAGATCAAAGGAGAAATCCCAAAATATTGATGATAATCTCTTCAAAGTTAATTGTTTTGTTCAAGCCAAGAAACTCGAGAGAAAATAACAAAATACGTGTGTTCCAAAATAGGTTTAGAATGTCGAGTCCCCCCCAATAAAACCCTAAACAATACTTTAAATAGTTCACCCTAATTATGGAAACAAAATCACAGAGTTTAGTAATTTCTCAGACAGGTGACGACGTTTTGTGACGCCTTATTAGGAGTCTAACAACTTATCACAAATGTCATTAGCTCTTCTTCGTTTTTGACATTCGCTGCCTTAGACTGACGGTGAATCCTGATGGCTTATCAAAACTATGATGACATATCATACAATGTCATCACTTCTCCACCTCAGCTCTCATGTTTTGTCTAAGGCTGACGGCGACTCTAACGGCTTATCACAAGGCGACGGCTTATCATATGTTATCATCACTTCTTGCAACTGAATCTCATTTTCTGTTTAAGGCTGACGATGAAGCTGATAACCTATCAGAGTGCTGACAACTTATTAGGAATTTCATCAGCCACATTTCTCTTCTATTTTCTTCAGATTTCAACTCTTTTACTTCCATCATTGTTAGTTCTCTTGCCTCTTGACTTCCACTGCAAAATCAAAGATAAAACAATCAAAAACGACAAAAGTTGCTTAAGACTTTGCAATTATTCTCAGTTAAAAGCCTCAAATGTGTTAGCATCTGCTCACACATCAGCACCCTCAACTTAAAACAATTGCTTGTCCTCAATCAACTAAAACACAACCAAGAGAATACATAGTACATTCAGCAGTCAACCATCCATATTATCTCAAAACATCTTCACCATCTCCAAGCTCAATCAATTTACATACAACTGTGTATGTTATTGAAGAGCAACAACATGACACATAGGAATCAAGATATGGCATCAAATTAGCAACAACAACCATGCATGTATCAATCTTACACTATCCAAACAAGTTAGGCAACGTAACCAGTGTGCCCTCACTACAAAGAAGTCCCACTTCACTTATATCAGACATTACATATGTAACCATGGGGACAATCACCAGACACTCACTCTCAGAATGAAGTTCCAATCAATGTATTCCAAATACCATTTTTGCATTATTTTCATTACCAAGACTTTTAGACAGGTTATCTAGGATCACTATAGGTCTTCTCTTAGGCTTGTAATGTAGGCTAGGGGCTGGTATGACACTCGATGATATTTAAAGTGACTAAGTCTCCTTGACACTACACTAGCTTTTGGTGTTTCACTCATTAGCATTTTCTATTCTTCTCTTTTTTTTATCACACTCATTTAGGATGGGTGCGGTTCTTTTCTACAATCACTTCTTCTTTTTCAGAACCTTTCTTTTCTTGATCTTTTCCATCGCACCCAGCTTTTTATTCTATTCTTTTACTCTACCTTTCTTCATACTCATTTTACATCACGCACCCCTATGATAGCCACCCTCAACTTAGACCATTTGTCTAAGTCAAGGTGCAAGTGCTCAAGGAGGACCAGGGCCAAAACAGGTTTATTATGATATAAAAATGGGACGGTGATAGGTATCATAAAAAGAAATAGGCTATTCAGGCTCAAAATAGGGATCAAGGGATATTTTGCATACAGGGAAGGTCATTTAGGCTAAAGTGAGCTAATATTAAAATGGCCTATGATCCTTTCCTAACCCCTATCCTTCAACCTAGATAAGACTAACGGGGCAAGTTCTGAATCTAACATACAAAGGGAACTAAGTAAAATCTCACCCGCACATGGCACACAAGTATATCACAAGTTACTACTTATCCGGTTCATGCAATTGTTTAGCAATGGTTATCAAGTTACTAGAACTAATACCATACAAAGATGAACAGTGGTCACAATTAGATGCAAATCACATAGTTAAAGAATTAGACCACTTGAGAGGTGTTCAAAAAATAACAAAACCATGTTAACTGCCTCAGGTACTTGTATTTCTCATAGTCAACTACAAAATGTTACAATAACAACTCACCCTACACTCTCAACTTAAAATTAAAGAAAAATTGAACTAAGGGTTAGGGTATACTTGGAGTAGATCAAGCACAGAAATCATGGGTCCCTGACCCTACTGTTGCATCCTCAGCTGCCTTATCTCCATTAGGAGTCCCCCCCTTTCAGACGCATTTGGTCTAGCAGTTGTTGGAGGCCTACTAGTTGAGGCACCCACGGCTCTCGCTCACAGGGCCTCCTCCTATTTTTCATTGTCATCTAGTGACTTGATCATCGCCTTCTTCGTCTCCTCTTTTTCAACCTTCTTTCTTGCCCTCTTCTCTGTTTTTCTTTCTTCATCACTATCAGGCCTTTCTCTCTTACCCTTACCATTCTTCTCACCCTTTTTCTTCTTTTTATTTATTGGTTCCCCTATGAGATCAAGCAATAGTATTTCACCCTCAGACTCATCAACAACTGGATCTGCTGATACCATAAGTTGGTGTTGCTGTAATACTCTAACATCCGCCTTCACCTTGTCCAGGGCTGCTCTGAATTGTGAAAGGTCTTAGCCTGACATTTCTCTTACCCATGTATTAAAATGATTTTCTAATTCATCAATTCGACCAGGCAAGGCTCGAAAGGGCTCCAGTGCGATTTTAATCCTCTTGTCCACTGCAGAGGCAAATTTCTTGGAAAAAAGTTGCAGCTGGGCCTCACACCACTTAGCTTGTTTGGCCACTCTATTGAAATTCATCAGGTTCAAGGCAAATTCTATGGTAGAAACAACATCTGACAGATTTGTTTTATTTATAGGCACTGATTCTGCTATTGCTGAGGAGGTCGGTGCTACAGCCTTAGAACCCTGTACTGCTACATTAGGTGCTGAGTTGGTACCTGTAACTGGTGGGTCTGTTTCAAACAATGCTTCTCTGTCAAGTGTCAGTCTCGGCTATTTTTCATCATATCGAATAGGATTGTGGGTCTTCTTGGCAAGCAGTTCTTCGTCTAACCCCACAACCTCAGGTACATGGGCTACCTTACATAACCTTATAATTAGACAAGGGAAAGAATATGCCGTATCGATCCATGAGACTCAAATTTTTATCTCCTCAACAATGATTTCCCCAAAGTTTAACTTGAATTTAGCTGCAAGACTTGCGACCAATATTGCTCTATCATCTCTAAGGATATTATATCCCTTAGTAGGCATCAAATGGGTGCGCACTACACCTCACCAAAACTTTGCCTCTTAAGTCAGGGAAGCCTTAAAAATCCTCTCATTAGGGTTGGTCAGCCATTCAGGTTTTCCTTCAGCTATGAGGGTCGTTAACCAAGACCGTTGATTCTCACGATGCTTCAACTGTGCATAGAAAGTAGGTGAATTGGCTTGAGGAGTGAATCTGGGGCCATGAAGAAATATGTTGATTGTCATTTCTAAGAGATCCACTATCACACCCCATACTGGAACTCTACCTAACAAGGGTTGATCTGCTAATTTCTCCTCTTCTTTACTCATGTTTCCCAATCAATCCTGATAGTTTGCATAGAAGTCCCTAACTAGTGTAGGGCAAAATAAGCTTCCTCCTTTTGCGGTCCATCCCAAGTCGTAGTCTCAAAATTTTTGCTCCACTTCAGGATATCTGTTCATCTCGGTAGTGATGATTTTATTTTCTTCAAAGATTGGCCTTTTAATGGGCCTTTATTTTTTTCTGCGAAGCCCATCATAGAAAATTCTCTGTGCCTTGGGAATTTGCCACCTAGCACTGTCTCGAACCTCAGGGTTCTTGCATTTAACCATAGTTCCTCGAATCAGAGATTCTTCATCATCTTGTGGCTCAACAGAAGGGGACTTTGATGATAGTCCCTCAGATTCATGTTGCTCAGACTCATGTTCCTTAGAATCAGGATGATCTGAATTATGCTCTTCAGATTCAGAATGTTCAGACTCTTGTTTCTTAGAGATCGTCTACTCAGAAGCTGTATGTTCAGATGTTGTTGGCTCAGTATCACTCTCTTCACTCTCCTCCACCTCAACTGGTGGAGGTGGTGAAAGTTTTTTTGAGCTTTTTTTTTCTTTTGTTTCCTGAGCAGTGGCTCCTTCTCCTCATAATCGGAGCCTTCATGAAGAGTCTCCGAGGTACACTTCCCTTGGTCCCTTTCTTTGAAAATTTTGGGTTATTTTCTTTGGGTGCCATTATAAGACCTGTAGAAAGAGGAAAACCATTAGTCGACGCTCCAGAGTATATACACAAACACAACAGTCATTGAAGTTCCACACCCCTTGAAAGGGTTTATTAATGCTTCAGGTCAAAAGTGTGACAATATTCTGATAAGCCATCACTGTTGTGATAGCTTATCATGAACGTCGTCAGCTCTAAACAGAACCCACAAAATTTTATCAACTTCTGACGATGTGTCTGATAAGCCGTCACAAATATGATAACTTATCAGCCATGTTGTCGGCTCAGGACACAACCCCAACTTGACTTTAACTTGATTTTTAATCTAATTTTTTCTTAAAATTCCATCGATTCATGTTTTTGAGATGAGCTTTAAGTCCCAATCTTGCACAACAAACCCTAGTTCCCGATTTTCACACATTGGCAAGCTAAACTTGACTCAATCTTCTTAGGAACCTTGGTTCACATCAGTTTATTACTTACCAACTGAAGAGAAGAGTTAGGTTTTGAGCATACTTGATAAGTGCCTTCAACTTGGTTACACGAGTAAGAGGAAGTAGATAAAATAAGAACTCTTGATTTTGACTTCAACCCACACTCACAAGGAAGGAAGTTTTCTTTTGTTTTACTTGGAAATACTCTAGAAAGGGAAGTAGATAAACTAAATATGGAAGGAAATAAAACTTGAAGAAAAGAAAGAAAATACGCAGGAAGGTGGAAAGACAAAGCTGTGGGCAGGGTTGGATCTTTATAATTTGGCTCAAAATTTCAGCTACTCTTTTAGTCTTTCTGACGACAAAGGCTGATGGCTTATCATACTTGTGATCGCCTATCACGAATGTCATCAGTCTTAATAGAACGTGCCTCAGGTTTGATTTATTTGATGACAAATCTGACGGCTTATCACAATTATGACATCCTATCAAATATGTCATCAGGAATACTTAGATGGATACATCGATTCCACCTTCTTTAAACTAGAACCTAACTACAAAAATAGATACTTTGCTGGAACATAAAAATTTTGGGTTGCCTCCCAATAGTGCCTGATTTAATGTCACGACACGACTTGGTTATCTTGACTACTCAGACTTCGTCAAGACAACCTGCTGATATCTCTTTACCATCTTCATGGAATACATCTATGATTGAGCAAACACTCATCTCCTTTTGCTGGGTTATGGATGAGTGTATTTTGAATCTTGCTTATTTGTCATTTAGCCTGAACTTCAGCTTATTAGCTCTATGTCCACTATCACTCTCCAGTTGTAAGGAATGGTCTACCCAGGATGATGGGTAATTTGAAGTCCACCTCATAGTCTAGGACTACAAAATTAGTAGGCAATATAAAGTTGGCCACCTTTACCAATACATCATGTAATATGCCTACTGGCCGCTTTACAGACCTATCTGCCATCATCAACCGCATGTTTTTTGGGGTAGGATCCCCCTAACCCATCTTCTTGTACACAGTAAATGGCATTAGGTTTATAATGGCTCCCAAGTTACATAGAGCTTTTGTAAAATTCAGAGACCCAATAGTGCATGGGATGGCAAATGCTCTCGGGTCTGCCTTTTTCTGCACTAAAGACCTTGTGGAGATAGCATCACAATGATGGAGATTTTCCTCTGGCTCATGGCTAACCTTCCATTTCTTCGTGACATGGTCTTTCATAAACTTAGTGTATCCTGGCATTTGCTCAAGTGCCTCCACCAATGGTACATTTATTGTTAACTGCTTCAACATCGGCATGAATTTTCTAAATTTTGTGTCCTCAACCGTCTTCTTCAATCTTTGAGGAAAGGGAGATGGTGGTCTTGGGAGAGTTTTCACCACTACTTCCTTTTCCTTCTCTTTCATTTTTTCTAAAGCATAATCAGAACCATCCAGCTTCTCAGACTCCACTGGAGCACCTTCTTCATACAAGAAAGATGGCACTCAATTCTACTTCTACTATGGTGTCATCGGAAAAGACACACAAATTAGAAGAAGAAGTAGTTTCCAAGACCAGACATTCCTTACCCTTAAGAGTACTTTCATCTTCCAAGAAGAGGTTTCCTTCTTTAGGAGGAATGTTGTCACACCATAGTGGGTTAGTATATATGCTATGGCTTCCAAGGAAAGCTATACCATCATTTTCACCACTAGGTCTATTAGGAGTGTTTAAACTATCTTCAAACAAGACATTGTACCTAAAGAGTGAATGATCTAACCTGCGGACAGATTTGGAACTTTCACTGTCTAAGGAATCATTATCAAGTTCCAAAGATATGTCAAGAATACGATTAACCCTATGATCCAAGCAAACATTAGAATCCTTATAACAACATAGGCTCACGAGTTCACTCCTTTTTTCTTGACCAATATTTTCAAATTCTTCACTCACTTGAGACTCATTAATCACATCACACATATTCTCAAGTGGTGGGAAAGTTTTACACACAAGTTGGTCAGTACAATTTTCATACGATGATGTACTTTCATTCAATACAACAGCTTCAACACTAGGTGGACACAAATCGATCTTACTAGAAGAGTCGATTCAGTCATGTATAGGATCAACTAGTGTATCCACTCACACAACATTTAAATTATCTACAAGTGGTAAGGAATCAATATACTCATACGTAGGTAAGCTACCACACTCAATGGTTTATTAGTCACACGTTCATCATCCATATGTACCAAAGTATAAGAGATAGCTATTTTACATTGACGTTCATGAATATGTTCGTCTTTACCTTGGTATGAAAGTCCTTCACAAGTTTGGGCAGCAACTTCCTTCAAGAAGATCTCACCGCAAGGTTTTTGGACCTTAGGTTTTGAATTTGGTGGGATAAGTGTGGATACCAATTGGCATAGCCTTTTAACGTGCCATTTCATGTCTTCAATATTGTCGGTGATGCGGTCAAACGTGGCATTGAGATTGGTGGTAGCCATGGTACCTACAATAAAAGACAACAATGAACAATAAAACAAATAAAATTGTTAGCTCAAAAATGCCTCACCACACTCTCACTCTCAATTTTTACCTCACACTTGGTTTCACAATTGTTAAAAGTCGGCTTGTACTTCGTGAGTGATTGAGGGAGGAGTCCACCTTGGTGTGGAGTAGATTTTCGTTCGAGTTGACTCAAAGAAAATTTGCTTACGGACTTGAACCATTAAGATACAATGAATTCACAAAAGAGAAAAGCACACAAAGAACGTTAACACGAACAAATGGACACAAAACTAATTTACAATTTAGTAGGAGTTTACTAGCTTGTCAATTAGCGTTTGGACCAATCAAATGAAACTACGGAACAATAAAAAGAAACTAAGAAAATCTGAAATTTGATGCATGAACAAGAACTTGATGACATGGCAGCCACGTATTGGTTGCGGTCTTTCTAACGAATTGTTATTCTCAAATGTTCATGTCTTGGTCAAAAATTTAATTTGAATTGGTTGAATTTTATTTTAGGAGGGAAAAATAAGTCTTGGAGCCTTTTTCAATTTTTAGGACTTTGACTTTACTTGTACTTCTCCTTAAACATAGGTCCTTGGATCATGGAAAGTTGTTGGAAAATGGTTGAGATGTGATTGACTAGTTGATGAGTGAGTCTTTCAAGACTAACAAAGCTTCACCTTTGTCACTTCACCATTATAGATATAAAGTTCACTTTATTTTAACAAGCTATGAAGGTTGTGAATAACTTCGAGAATAAAATCAACAATCACCAAGAACAATCAACAACAATCTCCAAGAACACCAAAAATTTTACACGGCCAACTTCCAATTTTCACAGTACAATATCTCCAACACTTGGCTAAGACAACTACAACTTCACCAAAATTGTTCTTAGGCCACCAATGAACAACAATATCACGTGGCCAAGATTATAACAACAACAAGATGAAGTCCACAAGGACAAAATAGTCCACCACAATAATGTTCAACAACAAATCGGCCAAGTCCAAGTTCACGACTACAACTTCAACAAATACAAGCTCAAACTTAGATTTAGACTCAAAGTATTAGTGGAGAACAAAACTAAAACTAGAAACAATCAATACAAGTAAAAATATCGGCCAAGACTCAACAAGAACACAATTTTTGGCCAAGAACACAAAATAGACAGATTGTTCTTTTTCTGAAATTTTTAAATTTTAATTTTTTTTCAAGTGAGCTAGCCCAAGATTTGATCTTGTAGGAACAAGATCATTCTTTGATACCAAATGATACAAGAAAGAAAAGAGAAACAAAAAACAAACACCAAATCAGTCCACAAGTTTGAAGAACCGAGGACCCCTTTAGTGACCACTCTCGGATTCACTACAACAACAATGAAAACACAATAACAACAAGATATTGAAGGTGTAAATACACCAAAACAGAAATAATATGATGATATGGACAACAATAATAAGATAGGAACAACACATGGTTTTACTAACTAGAGATAGAAACGGCTACAAGAACACAAACTACTACAAGATTACTATAAAAGTAAAGGGATAGTTAGATAGACTTAATGAAGGTATATTCTTAAGAACCCAAGAGCATATTACACTCTTGGACCCTTAACACTACACACAACATTCACCTATCTCTTACGAAGACACAAGGTCAGAATCTACCTCCCAAGCATCACGTTTCCAAGCCATGAGTCAACAAGAGTGATTCCACACTCTCTATGCCTAATTTCAGTTTTGGTGCATCAAGGAGAGAAGACTTGTGTTTTTTTGTGTTTCAAGAGTTACAACATCATGAATAATCTAAGTCTAAAAGCCCTACAATGTTCTATTTATACTAGGTTACAAATAAAATATAAAATATCCAAAATGCCCTTTAAGAGCTAGGCTCCCTTCAAGTGTATTTTGGGGCTGCCTAGTTGTGTTCCAAGGCTCCTCTTTACACTCCAAGTGTGAGATTAGGGTTGGTTTGGTGTGTTTTAAGTCCTTTACTCGTACACTCTAAGCCCCGGTTTATTACATTCTCACATGAGTCCATCTTCGTGATCGTACTTGTATCACTTCTTCTGGTTCATTATCAACTACCTCATCAACTATATTTTTTCCCACAGAAGGGCCAGGTAATATCTTACCACTTCTAGTGGTAATATCCATACATGAGCCATCATTCTGTGGATTCTGGACTGTATCACTAGGTAATTTTTCACTTTTCCTCTGATTTAGCACGGTGGAAAGTTGGCTCATTTGCTGTTCCAACTGCTTGATCGAAGCGAAGTGCGAGTTTACTAACTGACTAATAGATGACAGATCGATCTTTATAGTAGTCACTCTTGAGTTGGTAGCCTCCACTCCCTTTAACAATTTAGCTATCATGTCCTCCATGGACATCTTTTTAGAACTTATTGTAGCAGCCTCACGATTTCCAGGAGGGACATATAGCCCACTCCTATCGTTATTACTCCTCCACTTTCCCTGCTCCCTATCTTTATAACCAGGCTTATCATAATAATTCCAACCTTGATTCCCTTTGCTATTGCCTCAAAAACCCCCTAATTATTAACATAGTTCACCTCTTTTTCTGGATCAGCATCAACTCTATCTTCCGATCCCATAGCTTGCACCTTTTCAGTCTTGGCTGATAGCAAGTGCTTGGTTAGCAAGTCCATCTGTATTTTTAGGTAAGCCATGTCTTGGTCATGCTTCTCGTCTCTTCTGTTTTGTTCTGCAGTCATACCCATAGAAACAGTCGGGCTTGCTACCATAGAGTCTCTGGTATGCCATGCCCGACTTTGTTTGGTCATTCTCTCTAGTATTTCTGAAGCCTCTGGGAATGTAAGATCAACAAATGAACCACCAGCCATATTATCTATAATTGTTTTTGTTACAGAGTTAAGATCCCTGTACAAAGTCTCCATCAAGTCTATGTCTGTCATATTGTGGTTTGGTACTGCGTCAGCTTCTTTTTGAATCTCTTCTAGGTTTCATGTAAGGCTTCAGTTGGGAGCTGTCTAAATTGCTAATCTCATCCCTCTACTGTACCCTCCTGGAAGGTGGAAAGAACCTTTCTAGGAAAGATTTTTTCAACTACCTCCAGTTAGTTATAGAATCGGGTGTCAGCTCGTTAAGCCACAATGTTACCTCCCCAGACAGAGACAATGAAAATAATCTCAATCGGATAGTATTCTGACACACTCTTGGGTTATCAAAAGATTTACAGATGGTGACAAAGTTCACCAGATGCAAGTTTAGGTCATCCTCAAGAAGGCCATCAAACAACCCCTTTAAATTGAGGAGTTGAATCATAGTACTCGTAATATTGAATTTTGCCCCAGGTGCCAACAGTGGAGAAATAATTACACCCGTTGAACCTGATCCGTCCATTCCATCATCATCATTATTGAGGTCATACTGGACCGGCTGGTAATCTTTCCTTCCTCAGAACGGACGGTACGTGTTAGCATTACACTATACTGGTTCAGCTACTTGCTCTGAATGCCTTGGGTTACCAGGGTTT
This sequence comes from Capsicum annuum, assembly GCF_002878395.1. Taxonomy (NCBI): domain Eukaryota; kingdom Viridiplantae; phylum Streptophyta; class Magnoliopsida; order Solanales; family Solanaceae; genus Capsicum; species Capsicum annuum. The sequence continues at coordinate 64,310,064 of NC_061116.1, read as the reverse complement.
ATCAACTCGTCGTCTCTAAAATCTTCATTCTTAGGATTTGGATGTCGTACTTGTTGACCGACATTCTGTACATTTACCTGAGCTCTAGCTAAGGCTACTAACCTATCAGCCTCCTGTTGGTCTGCTATTCTTCTAATTCATTGCCAGATTAAATGGTAATAATGGTTCTCCAGAGCTTCTAGTTCTTGGCATACACCACAAAAGTCCTACAAAAAACAAAAACAACAAATAAATGTAAAACTAGGAAACTTGACTAACAGTCAATTAGTGCACACAAACTTTAATTTACAATCATATTCCCCGACAACGACGCTATTTTTGATAAAGCTCAAACTACACCTTTTATGTGAGAATGTAAACGATCGTTGTCAATATATAACCCAACTAGATTGGGGTCGAATCCTACAGGGAATATGGTATGAACTTAAGTCACTGATAGTTGGATGTTTCCTGAAATGGGGGGGGGGGTTTGGAGATTAGCAAATAATTGTTGGTCACTTTAGTTTCAGTGTTTGTAATCAAGAGTTTATGGAAAACCATAATTATGTTCACTATGGGTTTTGGTACTTAACAGATGCTAATAGTGATTCAAGATTCTCACGATAGGTAGGAACAACAGATTGGCTTTATCAAAGTTAAGCCTAAATGTCTCTCAACCTACTTAAGCATTTAATTACCTAATCCTCTTGGACTTAGGGAATTTATATTCACTGACCAAACTTCACCTCAGGTTAATTAACCTTGTTACAACGTCAATTTTTAAACGGGAGGTTGGTAGCTTCCAAGTCCCTGTCAATAATTCACTTCCTACTATAGTTGATTTCTTATCTCAAGAAAATCAAAGTAGGTTCTATCTATCATTTGCAACCAATAGAAAATAATTAAAACCTCAAAATTATCAAGGAGTCCTATTACCTTTAGAATCTTGAACACTTAGCAACTTACCAAGACCTAACCCATAGATCCCATAATTCGGGTTAAAGGGATTTAGCCACTCATAATGTAATAATCGATAAAACAAGTTAAATTCATAATTTGAAGGATGAACTTATAGCAAGATGAATAGCAATAAGTGTTTCTCAGATTAGATCAAAGGAAAAATCCCAAAATACTGATGATTACCTCTTCACAGTTAATTGTTTTGTTCAAGCCAAGAAACTCGAGAGAAAATAACAAAATACGTGTGTTCCAAAATAGGTTTAGAATTTCGAGTCCCCCCTAAGAAAACCCTAAATAATACTTTAAATAGTTCACCCTAATTATGGAAGCAAAATCACAGAATTTAATAATTTCTCAGACAGGTGATGACGTTTTGTGATGCCTTATCAGGGGTCTGACAACTTATCATAGATGTCGTCAGCTCCTCTTCACTTTTGACATTCGCTGCCTTAGGGTGATGGTGAATCCTGATAGCTTATCAAAACTGTGATGACATATCAGACAATGTCGTCACTTCTCAACCTCAGCTCCCATGTTCTGTCTAAGGCTGACGGCAACTCTGACGGCTTATCACAAGGCTAACGGCTTGTCACATGTCATCGTCACTTCTTCCAACTAAATCCCATTCTCTATTTAAGGCTGATGATGAAGTTGATAACCTATCAGAGTGCTGACGACTTATCAGGAATGTCGTCAGCCATATTTCTCTTCTATTTTCTTCAGATTTCAAATTTTTTACTTCCATAATTGTTAGTTCTCTTGCCTCTTGAATTCCACTGCAAAATCAAAGATAAAACAATAAAAAATGACAAAAGTTGCTTAAGACTTTGTAATTATTTTCAGTTAAAAGCCTCAAATGTGTTAGCATCTGCTCACACATCATAAAACACACACGTAAAAACAAAAGCAAATAAAAGAAAGAATTCAAATGTAATACAATGAATATTTACACAAATATCAAGAAAAAAACTTACCAGAGACAAGAAAAAGCTATCAAGTCCTTGAAGAGAAAGTAATTGAAGGTGTAATAAGAGCAAGAAATAAATAGAGTTTAGTAGAATGAACGATTAAGTAAGGAGGGACCTATTTATAGAGGATTAAACTTTAATGTGTTAGGAAAAAAGTCGCAATTGTTCACCTCCATTTATTAATGACATTTCTTGCTTACTATGAAAACTTATGACTTAATTAAATTAAGCAATATGGTGATAAGTCATGACTTTTCAACTTATTATTATTAATAATTAGTTCTTTTTGGGAACTATTTTTATATTGAGTGGTGACAACAAATTATATATCTGTTGCATCAGATAACTCATCTATGACAACAGATATATCATCTGTTGCAACAAATAGATAACTTGTTGGATCAGATAATATATCTGTTGCAACATATAATCTATATATCTTTTTTTAAAAAAAAATTATCATTATGACATCCAAATTTTTTGAATTATTAATTATATAAATTAATAAAACAGATTTAAAGGCGCAACTGTTCACCTCCATTTATTAATGACATTCCTGATTACTGTAAAAAGTTATGACTTAATTAAATTAAGCAATATTGTGATAAGTCATGACTTTTCAGCTTATTATTATTAATAATTAGTTCTTTCCCGGAACCATTTTTATATTGAGTTGTGACAACAGATTCTATATCTGTTGCATTAGATAACTCATCTATGACAACAGATATATCATCTATGGCAATAAATAGATAACCTGTTGCATCAGATAATCCGTCTGTTGCAACATATAATCTATCTTTTTTAAAAAAATATTATCATCATATTATTAATCTAAATTTGCTGACTTTTTTATTATATAAATTAATAAAACAGATTTAAAAACAAAAATATTTTTGGTGAGTTTTTTACGGTTTAAATTGTGTTTGTCATTTATTTCCTTATTGTTGCCTGTGAAAAGAAATGAGTTAATTAAATCAAGCTGGTGAGTTTTTTATTATTGTGACAAGTCATGACTTTTCAGCTTATTATTATTAATTAGTTCTTAAATTTAAATTAACCTTTTTTCTCAATTTAAAAATTGGAGACACCTAATTTTCAATAACTATTTCTTTAATAAAATAATAACTATTTTTTTGAGTTATGACAACAGATTGTATATCTATTGCATTAGATAACCCATCTGTTGCAATAAATCGACCATCTGTTTTAGGAGCTTTTTTTATTTCTTCTAACAAATGATTCATCAGTCGCAACAAATGGGGAATTTGATGCATCAGCAACGTTGTTTGTCTGTTGAATGTGTTTTGACAAAAAGTCACAGTCATGACTATTCATCTTTTTCTTAACAATCATCATATGACTTAATTAATTCAATGTTGTTACTTTTTTTAAAATTAAATAATCTTTTTTTAGGGTTATAAATTGTGTATATTATTTAGTTCCTTATTATTTATTAACGAACTATTTTTAGGAGAATCATGACTTTTCACCACCCTCTGTTGCCACAAGTGCTCAATCCCTACTTCTAACCGTTGATATATTGAGAATAGGGAATAAATAGAATGATAATTAAATATTAAATAAGAATTAAAAATTCAAAGTCGACCAAACCAAACCAAACAAAACATATACATAGATTTTTGAATCCCTTATAGGTACATCCGATATAAAAAAGAAAATTACATACGCTAAAAGAAAGAAAAAACATAACCTAATTATTATTACTACTATTATTATTATCATTACTATTATTATTATTATTACTATTATTAATGTCCACCGGATAATTTTCATCCGACAGTAGTAGGGCCCTTCTCAGCCTTGCTCCGAAGTCGGCCAAATCCCTCTGGAGTTCCCGCAAGGAATCGATATGAATCTTCTTCTACGAATCTAAATCAACCATATTTGTATTGTAAGTGTAGTAGAATGAACAATTGAGAGTAATGAAGGGAGTAAGGAAAGGAGGCCGGAGGGACCTATTTATAAATAATTAAATTGAAAGGGGTGACTTAGTCAAACAAAAAGTCACGACTGTTCATATCCCTTAGTTAAATAAAACTGGTGACTTTTTGAATATGTAAACTAAAAAAATGGATCTAAATACAACATTTTATTTTTTTATTGTATTTTGGAAAGAAAAGAAAATTGCTTTAAAATAAATCTAACAGATGGGTAATCTGTTGCAAAATATATTCCATCTATCAGATAACTTACAACATATTGACAATCTGTTGCAACAGATGAATATATTAGTTTGTTTTTCCAATAGATGTGTCGCCTATTGCAACTTGCTAGTTATTTGTTTATTCAATTTAAGCCATAGATTGGCTAGAAAGAATAAGGTACGTGCAGATGGATCCAGTATCATATGTGTGTTAGTTAAGTAGTATTACTAATAAGGTCACTAGGAAAACACACACAAAGTATAATGTTTTTGTGAATACAATTTTTAACCGATTAGGCACTGATCAACAAGATCCTGTATTTTACAGTTAAGTTTGATGGGTTCAAATTGATAAGGCTGATGGCCTCATGAAGATGAGGAAGATACCCTGTTACAAATTATTGACGGTTGTTGCTCGTTTTTATGCGTGTCAAGTTTTGAGAAGGGATCAATATTTGGTGTCATTGTAGAGAATCAATAGCGATTGGACTTAAATTTAAGTCTGCATTGGCCTCTGAGAACATATTCGAAGCCTCGCACTACATTAAACATGAACGGAAAACCAATAAAAACTCCCCTAGCCCAAATTTATATGGAAGGGTTGATCAAGAAGATGATTATACGCCAGAAGGATTCGAAGGAGAATGTCTGCGAGGGAAAGGGTAGTTGATGAAAGACTATATCATCTAAGAGCTAATTGAAGAAGAGACATAGGGTAGAAAGTAACTTCTAGCGAATCTGGCCGATGGATTTATCTTAAAACATGAGAAATATGAATCACATGCAAATATGAAAGTGTATCCGGTCATGTAAATTCATTTTTTGTCTCTCTGAAAGAAAAATAATGTAAATGGACACTTTGCTAAGGATCTGTGAATAGGTAGCATTGTCGGGATTATCACCTAGATAGATAATAGCAGAATACTAAGAAAGCAGCCTCAAGGGCATCGTGGGTTGAAATGATGTACAGTAAGTCTATAAAACTTGCGCCAATAGCAACTGCAATTAAAGTGAGGAATCTAAGCGAAGGAAAAAATTTTTAATTTTAAATTGCATCTCATGCCTTTTTGTTTATGGTTCTGATTAGATCCACTGCTGTTGACCTGATCGGAACCACAAACCTAATTGAAAGACAAATTGAGTATCATTACTTCCTTATCAATATAGATTAATTGATTGTGTTTTATAGCCTTAGCATGCTTTTAACATTTCTTGGAGAAGATCAGAGGCTTGCTCTAGTTTGTGAATTTCGATAATTTTCAAGCTTACCTCCAGCTTACTGATTCTGTATTCAAGCTGGTTGTTATCGTCTTTGAAGTTGGTATAGAGCTCCTAATCTATTGTGAGATAGATCAGAAACACTACCTTCAAAGTTGTGCCATTGAAGAAAGTCTTCAGAACACTTTCTTCAGAAGCCTTAAAGGATACATGGAGGGTTGTTGTATTTGTTTTAGTTAAAAATGTGTTGATGTACACTGAAGATGTGGTCCCAACAGTTGAACAACACACTTTTATCAAGCGTTACTCAATACAGATTGCTCAACTAATTTGATAAATTAATAAGCAAGGAGTTACGTAGCGTATGATCTAAACCGACTCTATCGAGCCTATCAAACGTTACGTAACTCCAGGCTCATTACCCTATCAAAAAATTTGACCGAGTTAGTGCATAAATTAAACGAGCTCAATCTCTCAGCCTTTCTACTGATCACTCTTCTCTAATATAGATGACAAGATATTTGCTATGCAAAAGTCTATACCATCGCCAGAAATGCTTGCTAGGGCGTAAGTCTTCAGAAGGCATCAAAAGTAATCTCTTAATATCAAGTGATATTGAGAGATTACTAGTCATGCCTTCTCAAGATGTTTGCCACGACAAGAATTTCAGCTGATGACAAGATATCTGCCATGCTAAGGTCTACACCGTCAGCGAAAATTCTTGCCAGAGCGATAGTCTTCAGAAGACATTATTAGTAATCTCTCAATATCAAGGAAGTCTTGTACAAAAGTCTTCAGAATATAATCAAAAATAAGAAAGTTTTCAGCAATGACTACACATAATTACGGCATCAACAACCTTACCAGATTCACTCCTCATACAAAAGAAAAGGCAAAAATATTTTAATTTACATTCGCATGTTATTTATTTAACAAACTAAACAAAGATGAACTAAATCTACCAATTAATTCATCTTTGTTTGGTTTGTTAAATAAATAATATGTGAATGCAAATAAAAATATTTCTGCCTTTTCTGTTGTACGAGGAGTGAATCTGGTGAGGTTGTTAATGATAATTATGTGTAGTCATTGCTGAAAACTTCCTTATTTTTGAATGTCTTCTGAAGACTTTCATATAAGAATTATTGATATTGAGAGATTATTAATAATGCTTTTTGAAGACTTTCGCTCTGTTTAGAATTTCTGCTAATGGTGTTGACTTTTGCATGGTGGATATCTTGTCATCAGTAGAAATTCTTGCCATAGCAAAAGTCTTGGGAAGACATGACTAGGAATCTCTCAATATCAATTGATATGGAAAGATTACTGATGATACCATCTGAAGACTTGCGCCCTGGCAAGCATTTCTGACGACGGTATAGACTTTTGCATAGCAGATATCTTGTTATCTATATTAGAGAACAACGATCGGCGGAAAGGCTGAGAGATTGAGATCATTTGATTTGTGCACTAAATCGAGCCAATTTTTTTGATAGGGTACTGATCCTGGAGTTATGTAACATTTGATAGGCTTGGTATAGTCAGTTTAGATCACACGCTTTGTAACTCCTTACTTATCAATTTATCAAATTAGTTGAGCAAGCTGCATTGAGCAATGCTTGATAAAAGTGTGTTGTTCAACTGCTGGGACCACATCTTCAGTGTGCATCAACATATTTTGACCTAAAACAAACACAACAAACCTCCATGTATCCTATAAGGCTTCTGAGAAAGTATTCTGAAGGCCTTCTAAAATGCCATAATTTTGAAGGTGGTGTTCTTGATTGAGCTCACAAGATATCAAAAACTCTTGACCAACTTTGAAGACGGCAACGATAAGCTTTAATACAGAATCAGTAAGCTGGAGGAAAGCTTTAAAATTATCAAAATTCACAAACTAGAGCAAGCCTCTAATCTTCTCCAAGAAATGTTGAAAGTATGCTAAGGCTATAAAATACAATCAATTATAACCATATTGCTATGGAAGTGATGATACTGAATTTTCCTTTCAATCACGTTTGTGGTTTCAATCAAGTCAACAACAGTGGACCTAATCGGAACCACAAACAAGAAGGCATGGGATGCAATTTAAAATTCAAAAATCACCGCCTTCACTTAGATTCCTTAATTTAACTGCAGCTATTGTTGGTGCAAGTTTTCTAGACTTACTGTACATCATTTCAACCCTCGATTCCCTTAAGGCGGCTTTCTTTGTCTTCTGCTATTTTCTATCTAGGTGATAAACCTCGCTACCTAGTCGCATCTCCCTAGTAAAGTGACCATCTGCACTATTTTACTCTTAGAGAAATAACAGACAGATTTTTTATTACCAGATACACTTTCATATTTGTACTTGATACATATTTCTCTTGTTTTAAGATAATTTCATCGGCCAGATTCGCTAGAAGTTACTTTCTACCCTATGTCCCCTCTTTAATTAGCTCTCAGATGATATAGTCTTTTATCAACCACCCATTTCCCTCAAAGGCATTCTCCTACAGCACCTACTGGTATATAATCATCACCCCGAGCAACCCAACCATATAAATTTGGGCTAGGGAAATAACTATATTAGTTTTCCATTCTTGTTAGATGTGGTGCTAGGCTTCAAAGGCCTTCTCAGAGTCTAATGCACCCTAAAAGATAGTCCAATCGCTACTGAATCTCTTTATAATGACACCAAAACTAGATCCCTCCACAATGCTTGACAAATAAACATGTGCAACAACCGACATAAAATCTTAACAGGGTATCAGAATCATATTCATGGTCCCTCAGCCTTATCAGTTTGGACCTACCAAACTTAACTATAAAATTGCAGATATCTTATTTGAATGATCTATGACTAATCGGTAAAAACAACATTCATAAAATCAGTGAATTCTATATTTGTTTCCATGATAACATTATAAGTAATACATACCTTCCACATATGAAGTGGTTCCATCTGGATGCAGCTTATTCCTCCGAACCCATTTTTACTACAGCCTCTTGTGATTGTCGGGCAAAATTTGATCAACTTTTAGTTCCTTATATCTATAAAAAAGAGAAAAAAATAATGTCATAGAAAGAACATTATCCATCTATTGCAAAAGATATAGAGTCTGTTACATCTGATGAGGAGTCTGTTGCATCAGATGAGGAGTCTGTTGCATCAGATATGAAGTCTGATGCAACAGATGTAGAGTCTGTTGCAACAGATATGGAGTCTATTAGAATACATCAAACTAGCCTTGCTGGTGGTTTGATTTGTTCCAAGAATTACTCTGTCTATTCCAACATCAACAACAACATAAACTACAAAGAAACAACAAATAAAAAGCATCAACAACAAAGAAAAAACATCAACAACAAAGAAAACAATAACATTTGTTCCAACAACAACATCAACAACAAAGAAGCAACATCCTATGTTCCAACACCATCAACAACTCTACACCACAAGTTCCAACAACGCCGACCCCACCAATAACATCAATAACAGTATCAACAACAAAGAAGCAAACAAACTACATATAAAAAATGACATTGTCAATAAGGCTTTTAAACTTCTCCCAACAGATGACTTTTTTTACATATTGTAATAAAAATTCTCGGTTCTTTTATTCAAAAATTAAAAGTTCCTTCAATTTTTTTAAATAAATATGATATGGGTAAATGGTAATTAAATTAAAAAATAGATGCAAATAACTTACAAAGAAGAAGACGAGAATGAAAGAGCAGTAGTGAACCATACCTTAATGTCAAAAGGGGATCAAAACAACAATTTCAGTCAAGGAATCTAAGATATGGATCATTCTAGATCCGAAAGGATCTTTATAAGAAAGAGGAAAGAAAAAAGATTTTGATGCCCCTAAAGAGGAGAGAAAGAAAAAAATGAGACACGGATAAAATAAATTTAGGGCTGAAGAAGAGATAAGATAATTCTTATTTCTAGATGTACTACCCTTAATATTAAATGACTAAACAAAGTGTATTTATTCAAATTTATATTTTCAAAGCATAATTAATAAGGCAAATTTGGTAAGATAAACCCTTAATTAATATTTTCTTAATGGGTGTGTGTAACACCCCGATTTGTTGAACCAAAAAGCTACATGGTGCTCATGACCCCCAGGGACGATAAGCTAACCCATGACTGATATCTGTACCTGTATACTGCAAATCATGAAATAATAATACGGAATACATAGAACTGTAAGGCCATAAGGATCAACTGAATAAAATCATGTGGGTGAAAATACCCAATACAACTCAATTTGAACGTAAATCTGAACATAAATCTGAAAGCCTCTAAAATGTCTGAATAAGGAGTTAAAGGAACATGTCTCCAACTAACTCTGTAAAACTGAACTGAAGAAATAAATAAATGAATCAAATCATATTGTCCTCGAGTCAATGAGGACTCACTGTGTCTCTGCGACTGGAATGCTACCGTTACTGCTGGGTTGGGGCTCGTGTGTCGGAACCTATGGTGTAATATGAAAATGAAGCACCATAGTGCAAATGCGTCAGTACAACTGGAGTATTGAGTATACGAGAAAAGTAGGCTGAACATAAAGGGTTTCATGCAAGAACAACACTGGCTGACTAATATGAACGTGGGAGTGCAAACACACATATATAGAAACTGAGACCGTGAATACGTGATAGCATGACCTGTAAGCTAATACATGGTTTACTAATAACTATCATGACTGATACTGAAACTGATAACATGGACGACTGTATCTGAAAGTCTTGTCTATACTGAAATTTGAAGAACGCCCTGAGTTCTTTTACTGAGACTGATATTGAAACTGATAACATGGACAACTGTCTCTGACAGTCCTGTATATATTGGAATCTGAAGAATGCCCTAAGATTTTTTACTGAGACTGATACTGAAACTGATAACATGGACGACTGTATCTGACAGTCCTGTATATACTGAAATCTGAAGAACGCCCTGAGTTCTTTTACTGAGACTGATACTAAAACTGTGGGAAGTAGTGTTTAACCGACATACCCCATGTATACCATTATAGCTAAGCGGGGGTCCAATCTCTGCCCCGACTGGAGGGGTGTCAATACCGTGCCATGGGTAAGGACAGCCTGTGAGTGACCCTTAGCTGGTGGGTACTCAATGAGAACGGTGGGAACCCTAAACTGACAGATTAAGCCACCTCATCAACCCTAAGCTGACGGATTAAGATATCTCAACCTACGCTGGCTACGTAGTTCTAGAACACAAGGATTGCTACTAAGAATCACACTCTAAACTGGCGGGTGAGTTCCCATCCTTGGGTTCACTCGATGCTAACCTCTACTCCCATATGAAGGGACTGGACATGAATAACTGACTGCACATGACTTAATCTTACTGAATTCCGTTGACTGGCGGAATGTTACTAATATCTGACAACTGACTAAGATCATGATGTTTTCCTGAGTCACATGACTGACTGATGTCTATGGAATCATAGCTTGAGTTCGAATATCGTAAAACATGACATGGATCTAGGCACACATCTATAGTTTTTGGGTACAAGTACCCCCAGGACTCGATGGAATGAAACTGACACACATGACTGACTTGATCATAATAGTAGAGTCCATAATACATAATATCATAAGTAGGGATCTCATACTATGCATAGTTATCAGCAATGTATTGCATGGAAAGGATTTCATATTAGATGGAAGTACTTGCACAATCTTAATATCATGTTCATTACATAATCATATTGGCAACACATACCAATAGCATGGAAGTTCATGTGGATTGCATTGTTATCATACATCTTGTTCATAAGTAGGATTTACAAGTAAACATAGCATAATCTCATAAGAATAGTTCATGAGTATTCCAACAACATTTATAAGGCACATTAACAACATAGAAGTCATTGGAACATAAGGGCATATCATGAATCCTTCACTTAGTCACAATTTAGCTATATTGCATGATTTCTAGCCTCTTAGGCATTTTATCAAACACCTTACATACAAAACTTAAGCATAGGTGAAATCATCAATTTATACATCATGAACAACCAAATTTACATGTTTCCAACTCATATGATATCATGAATTCACAAAAACATATAAATATTCCATCTTGGGAATCACCCAATATCAACAACATAATCATCAACACCCAACAATATAGAAATCATACTTTATAATGAAAAAGAGAAAAACAAACAAGCATCAACATGGGTATGATCATATCACCACAATCAACCAAGCTTTTGTATTTTAAAGATTAATTCTTTAACTCCACGAACGAAAAGAATCCGTGGATGAACACTACGCATACCTTAGAAGGAATATTCTTGATGATTGATGGAGGAATTTCCTTGAAATAGGATCTTCAAGCTTAATTATGCAACCCTAATTATTTTTCTCCTTTAGTGATCTTGGATGATGAGCTTTGAGATGAAAATAGGGTTGTAATATGTTTAGAAGCTATATATTTCGTAGGGTTAAGTTTAGGGACGTGTAAGAAGTATTTATGGACTTAATTACCTTTAAAATAACTCAAAACGGAGTGTTTTTGACACCTAGAATTGACTTAGGCGGCGCCCAAGTGATCGCCTATGCTTGGGTTGGGCGGCGCCTAACCAATCGCCTATGCTTACTGTCTCTCACAAAAATGGGCATAACTTTTCGCTCGGGTATTGGATTAAGGCAAAATTGGTATTTTTGGAAAGCTAATTTGATTCTCTACAATTTGGTGGTTCTAAATCAGCCAAAATACCACATTAACATCGAGTTATACTCATTCAAATACGACCCTTGCAAAATCGAACCCTAAAACTTGATGGATTCAAAAACTCTTAGCTTGTATTACCTTAAGTGACTCATATGAACATGCTTAATGCATCATAAGCTATCCTATCACTAGGATATTCATGGTAAGTCATGTACTCAAGTATGAATCACAGGATAGGAGATTCCATACGTAGGAATACTTATTCACTTCCTAGCTTAGAAATATGTGGGGTATTACAGTCTGCCAAGTCAGTAGGATGTCCAACTAATATGAAATGGAGGAAGTATTAGGGGTTTCAATATTCATTAATTAATATTCATTAATAATTTGAGGGGCATGAGGAAGAAAATGGGTGACATTGAAAAGACATGACAAGACTACTCAACGAGATTTTTTAGTTATTCAAGAAATATTTTTTACCGCCTTTAGTAGTACTACTTTATCTACTCGGACAGAAGCTTGCCTTAAAATTAAAAGAAAAAAAAGATTTTCAAATAGATATGTCATCTATTGCAACAGATATAAATATGTGTTTGAAAAATCCTAACAGCTCAGTCATCTATGACAACAGATGCAAATGTTCATTTGATAACTAAATCAGATATGTCATCTGTTACAACAGATATCAATATCTGTTTGAAAATTTTCAATAGCTCAGTCATTTGTCACAGCAGATGCAAATGTCTATTTGATAATTAAATCAGATATATCATCTGTTGCAACATATATGAGTATCTGTTTGAAAATATCCAACAGCTCCGTCGTTTGTTATAATAAATTTTATTTCAATTGATTTAGGTGGAACCAGGGATTAATGAATGAGCTCACAGGGTCAAAAACAACTTCAATTGAGTCATTGCATTTGTATGGTGTTCGTATTGCATTCATCTCGGCCCGATTCGTTGATCGATCACTTTGAGTTGAAATGAGTTCTCATTAACTTAATGTTAAAATTAATAGTACCTAAATTGATTTAGGTGGAATTAGGGATAAATGAATGAGCTCATAGGGTCAACAACAACTTTAATTGAGCTGTTGCATTTACATGGTGTTGGTATTACGTTCATCTCGACCCAAGTCATCGATCGATAACTCTGAGTTGAAATGAGTTCTCATTAACTCAATGTTAAGATTAATAGTACCTAAATTTATTTAGGTGGAATTAGGGATGAATGAATGAGCTCACATAGTCAACAACAACTTCAATTAGTTGTTGCATTTGCATGGTGTTGGTATTGCATTCATCCTGACTCGAGTCGTCAATCGAATACTCTGAGTTGAAATAAGTTCTCATTAACTTAATGTTAATATTAATAGTACCTAAATTGATTTAGGTGGAACTAGGGATGAATGAATAAGCTCATAGGGTCAACAACAACTTTACTTGAGTCATTTCATTTGCATGGTGTTGGTATTACGTTCATCCCGATCGGAGTCATCGATCAATCACTCTGAGTTGAAATGAGTTATCATTAACTTAATGTTAAGATTAATAGTACCTAAATTGATTTAGGTGGAACTATGGATGAATGAATGAGCTTAAAGGGTCAACAACAACTTTGATTGAGTCGTTGCATTCGCATGGTGTTGGTATTGCGTTCATCCTGACCTGAGTCATCGATCAATTACTCTGAGTTGAAATGAGTTATCATTAACTTAATGTTAAGATTAATAGTACCTAAATTGATTTAGGTGGAATTAGGGATGAATGAATGAGCTCATAGGGTCAACAACAACTTTAATTGAGTCGTTGCATTTGTATGGTGTTGGTATTGCGTTCATTCTGTCCCGAGTCATTGATCGATCACTCTGAGTTGAAATGAGTTCTCATTAACTCAATATTTAAAAAACTATATCTTTTGAAATTTTAAAAATTAATTAAGATCAATTTGGACCGAATTAACAATTTTAAAACTTGTCATTCTTTTCCAAAATTATAAATCAACCCATACAAATAATCCATTTGCGAGAAAAACTTTTCCTCATTTCAAATCTCAAGCTCTCGCTTCTCTCTCTCTGTCTCAAAATAATATAGACAACAACTACTCAATATATTTCCTAATCCTTCAAAATAGATCAATTTTATTTCCATTTCCGATCACATAATTGTTATTTTTGACTTCATTTTTGCTTGTCCATCATTTTCTCTGTCTTCATAGGTAACAGAGTTTGATAAGAGTTTTACATTTGTTCTTTATTCTAAAAATTAGGGATTTTTAGTTAATAATAAAAAAAAGACTTTTAGTTGTATTATCTTCGAGAATGGATTAACAATTTTGTGTTTTGATGCTAAAAAGTAGGAAGCACCTGAAAAAACTCTAATTTTTATCTCAGTGTTTTGTTGACTGTCCTGGTATTATTGGATGGTATTTGTGGTATTGTTGGTGGCTGTTGGTGGTGGTGTCGGTATTTGTGTTTTTGGTAGTGGTGTCGGTTGTCTTGGTATTGGTATTGGCATTGGTGGTGGTTTTGGTGGCATTAGTGGTGGCATTGGTTATGGTGGTGGTGGTTCATCTATTGCAACGGGTGTAAGATCTGTTGGGAGATATTAAATAGGTCTTCAAACAGATTCCCCATCTGTTCCAACTGATGGGTTATCCATTGGAGTATTTTTTTGTAATGTGGCGTAGAATAATTTATTGAAATTTGTCTAACCTGTTTTTAAAAAATTATGCAGACAACATATACAATGTATTTTTTATTTTTCTATTGTTTGTAGTTAAAAAATGTCTCCCAAAATAAAAAAAAAAACTGAAAGTGGAGAAAGTGGATCAACTTCTGATCACAAACAAAAAAGGCTAGAGTACAGAAAGATTCGGAGGAACTTCTAGAACAATCTCAGTTTGGGCAAAATGAATCTGAGGAAAGTGATAACTCCTTCTCACCAATGGGGCATGAAATAATATCAAAATTATAGCATGATTTTGTCAAAACCATTTGTATTGACAAGTTTTGAGTTGCGATGCCGATGAATAGCCCAAACGCAGTATTTGGTGATCTTGTACTTAAATTTCAGTTGGGGAAACCTTTGACGAACTTAGGAGTATTATGAAGAATGAAAACATAGATGGACTTTTTAAGAAGAGCTGCTTTGCATACTTTCTCGAGCTGTTTGAGGACCGCACTATCCATTTCCCAATGAGCATGGTATATGGCCTTCTCAAGCGCAGGATCAAGTATGCAGGGGATGATAAAGATTCGAAGAAGGGCGGAAAAAAGATGGATGAAGTCTGGATTAACTACTGTGGCATGCCGATTTGTTTTGGATTGAAAGAGTTTGCCATAGTGAAGGGCTTGAGATGCGATAGTCCAGAAGAACCTCTCACCAAGGAAACACCCCACAAAGGGTCCAACAAACATAAGGTAAAAAATTGGGTTGTTGGGCATTGTTGGACCTAGCTACAAAAGGGAGGATTTGATGGCGGATCTCGAGAATAAAAACATACCGAACCACTACAGGGAGAAATTGTTCATAGTTTGGTTTGTCCATTCCGTTTTATTGGCAAGAGACGTTAGAAAAGTCATAGAAAATGATTTGTTGGTGTTTGCTGATGATTTTGGGAAATTCAATGATTATCCCTGGGGATATGACAGCTACTACTTGACTGTTGAATATTTACTAACAAAGCTATCCCCAAATACGATCACATTATATGGCTCTCCCTGGGCTTTCATAATAAAATTGATCACTATTTTTACTCATCCATTAATTTATATTGAATATAGTTATTATGATTTTTTTTTGCTTGCTCTTTGTTTACATTTTTTAGGCTTGGGAATGTGAATCCATTCCTTCCCTCTGAAAGTAGTTCAAGGATTACCTGGATAAGGTTTCTCATCCAAGGATCCTTAGGTGGTTGGCTGCAAGAAAAATCAGCACAAAATATATTAAGGAGGCTGATCTCTTTAACCCTCCGGATGATGCAGTACGTCTTATTTCCACTAAAATAATTTGCCTCAAAGAAAGATATTGAAATAGATGTTTCATCTGTTGCAACAGATGGGTCGTCTATTGCAACAGATTACCCGTCAACTGCAACTGGTGCAATAGATGGGTAATCTGTTGCGACAGACTATCTATATTTCATAATATATTAACCATCTATTGCTCTGGTTCTCTGAACCCAACTCAATAGATTACCTATCTGATGCAAATTATGCAACAGATGTGTAATTTGATGCAACATATTTTCAATCTGTTGTGACATACAGATCAGCTGTTGCGAAAGGTAGATCTTCTGTTGCATAAGTTGGCTATGTTAACATCCATGTAACCCAACTGACTGCAAATTATTATTATTATATAATTTAAATACCTCTTATCTTTTTTATAGATTGTACATCCTTGGATCGTGCCTACCGTTGATGAGCTGGGGATGACTTCTTTTCTTACTCTAGGTCTTGTTGATACAAAAGAAGAGTCAACGGTGGAGTTAATAAAGAAGAAATTATCTGGAGCAACATCTATAATAAGAGCACTTAGGCAAGGTCAGCCTAATGTTGAAGCTCTTTACGACCAACCGCAAACTGCAACAAATCTGGGTGCTTCTTCTGGGGGTGTTGCTAGTGGAGTTGTTTATGATAGTGGTAGCCATCCTGATGCTGCTGCTACCAGTTATGATTATGAGCATGTTGGTGCTCCATAAAATATAAATACTTTTGAAAACACCCTTTGCACAGGTCCCTTTCACCCCTACACCGGTCCCTCCCACCCTAACAGTGGTCCTCCTCACCCCTCTTCACCCTCATGTTCTCATTGCAAATGCAAAGTGTGTAAGGACAGAGAGGATAAACTCCATGAAAAGCTAGAGGCTATTGCTGAAGGTGCCAAAGAGTTGAAATCTAGGAGGAGTGTCATACCATCTAATGAGGTGAGGGATCCATGCACTCCTACATTGGCGGTTAGGAGAAAGAGAAGAAAAATTAGACAGATTCTCTCTGTTTTGAAAACAACAAAAATTGCAACTCCTCCGATCCAAGGGTTGTTGAAGTTTAGGGGCCGCTGAAGGAGGTGGATATATTAGCGGCACTTGGCAAGCAAAAAAAAGAAGGAACTGTAAGAAATCATGAATGGTAGGACGAAGGTTCGAAAAGACTACACCATGCATTCATTTGCCTCCAAAGACTTCACGAATATGACAAATATGTGTGAGTGGTACGAGTACAATGTAAGTTTACTTTTGCTAACCTAACCTTCCAATCTATTCCATGAAGAAGAATCTATACAGCAGATGTGTAATCTGTTACAACAACTTGGTATTCTGTTGCAACATAATACACATCTGTTGCATAAGTTGCATTGGCTGGATAATTTGTGAACTGGTTCAGAGAACCCTCTGCATCGAATTCTTTACATTGTATTTTAATTCTTTATAATTACTAACTTATTTAAAAATTATCTTCTTATACCATAGTATATTGATGAAATTCTTTGCCTTACGAGGGGCAGACAATTAGCATACCCGAATGCTTATGATGTTGTCGATAGGATAATAGACCTCAACTTCTACAATAATTTTAAGGATAGGTACGCTGATCTCCGTAAGCTAGCTGATTCTGGTGGCCCTAGATTTGATAAGTTAGTTTCTACATTCTAATGGGATGAAGAAGTGATTAAATATGTTAGAGGAAAGAGGCCATATCTATACGGCAAAAGTTGGACCAAGGAAAAGAGAATCCTTATAGTCATGAACGTGGAAGTCAAATATTTTCTCGCTGTTGAGATACTACTCTACGAGGGAAAGATTAAGGTTTATGACGGTAACTTACCTGTCTTCAGCGAGGACATGTTTTTAGCCTACATGCAGCCACTCTTGAAGTTATTACCCAAGTTGTTGATGCAGAGTAAGCTGATGGATCATTTGCCGGGTGAAGTCTTGACGAAGGAATCATGAGATTTTGAAGGTCAAATAAGAACATCGAGCTCCCAAAAAATAAAACCAGTGCAGCGTGCGAGCCATACTCGCTTGCATACATCGAGTGTTTGCTGACCGACACAGAAATAATCGGTATGTGCAACGCCGTTGTAGGAAAGATGCAATGGGTCTGGTCTTATGGAGTACTAACTAAATGGTTGGAGCCCGTGTATAAATAGAATATGTACAAAGACGAAGAAGAACACGATAATAATTTTTCATTTCAAGCCACTTCACTTTACATGTAGTGGCAATAATTTTTATACTGGCTAAGTTGAATTTTTATAATACAATAGATAGTATATCTTTTGTAATAGATATAATACCTGTTGTGAAAGATTGATTATCTATTGGAATAGGTTGGTCATCTGTTGCATTAATAGATGTTTCCTAGTCTGTCTGTCGCAACAGATATCCAATCTGTTGCAACATATAATCTATATGTTGCAACTGATAGGTAATCTGTTAGAAAAAACAAGAAAGTAGAAAGATCTATTATATAATTTCCACCAGATGACCTACTTGTTGCATCTCATGTTGCAACATATGTCTAAATCTATTTGATAAGATATGTCATCGTCTATTGTAGCAAATGTATTATCTGTTACGATATTTGAATCTAGTGTTCTATTTCAATTAATATGTTCAAAACTAAGGATTAAATTATATTCATAGACAACATAAAATAAGTTGAAGCTTGCGTAAATTACATGAAGTAACTCAACAAATAAATGAAATGTAAGTTATTATGGGTACAAATGATCTACTCTACAAATAAATCAACAAGTTAAACCAAGGAGGATAAGTTATTACATTGACGGACTCAAGCTATAAAGATATACTCAATATGGATAAGTTGATTTTCATCTGGCTTGCAAAATTCGGCTTTGGTCGTCGTGGATCTTTAATGTCACTTGCGTACGGTTTCTGAGCTTTCGCATCTCCGTATTTCCATAAAAGAGCAGCATATCTTTTACGGAATAATCTAACATCAAGTTCATCATTTGGTACTTATAATCCATCGCTTAAATACTCAGCAATAAAAAAACCATAATCCCTGTGTTTTAAAAAAAATAGATAATCCATATCTTGCCATTCATGCAAGCATTGTGAAATTTGTGAAATGAAACTAAATCATGACACTTAAACTTACAGGCTACCAATGGTTTGTTGAGTAATTCCTTCAACATATTATACATCAAATGGATTACCTATTTTATCCCGGTATGCTTCAATCGTTGACCAATCAATACAAACTTTTTGGTCAAAAAAATCACTCATATCAAGGTAAGTAGGCAATATTTTGTCTAGCTTTTGTATCTCAAATGACGGTCTAAAACGTCTTCTTTGTAACATCGAGTCATAAACTCGGATGCGCTTCTTTTTTAGAATGACGACAGCCAACACCCAATGGAATTCATCAGCACAATTGATTGGGATGTACACTTCGTCGACCAACTGCCAAGGTAAGTCAGCCGGAATGCTAAAACCTTTGATGATGTTGATTAAGCATTCCTCATTTTGGGAAACTTTCAGTTGTTGTTGACAATACCTATTGTAGGCATTATTGATGTAAACTTTGTACAAATAATTGCATGTCGTGTATCTGTATTGCTCTTGTATTTGCAACTTGGCCTTTTTTTGGAGGTAGTAAAAAATGACATCGATGTGCTGCACATATTATCAAACATTTCAGATTACGTGACAAAAAAATTAATACGCAGATGCAATTAAATAAAGTATTAATTAATAGTAATATGTATGGCATTTAAACCTCATCATTCCAGCACGTTTGGGGTTGTGACATCAAATAGAACCAATTCTTCATTACAGAATATGGAATAACAAAGTCGAACATATCAAAATCAAGACTCGATTCGTTCACTTTGTAGCGTTCGTCATTTTGTTTTTTACTTGATGATTTATATGTATTAATATCACGTTCTTACAACAAGAATCGTATAAACCAATATCTTTAAAAATTAACTTATGTACCTACCGGCATGATGCTTTAACAGTCCATCGGTAATCTATTCTGAATAGTCATTGATCAACTATGTTAGTTTTTTTGGAGCCTCGTCCAAGATGTTAACCCTTCAAATGGGTAATTCTTCCATTCTCCCGAACAGCTAGGCTCCACTTTTTCTTTTTCTTTGGAAGTAGTTGATAGATTATCAACTGTGATATTTTCTCTTCAACAATGGCTTCTACTATGACATCCGCCTGGGAAGCCAAAAATTATCAATACTAATTATAGATATACAACAGATTATCCATCTGTTGCAACAGATGAGCCTTATATTGCAACAGATGGATCATCTGTTGGGAAAAATTCGAACAGGTTAATCAGAGCAGTATGATAATTTCGAATAGATAACCCATCTGTTGCAACATAAAACTCATCTGTTATAACAGATAACATATCTGATGCAACAGGTTAGACAACAGTTGCAACAGATGTATATATCTGTTTGATAATTTTTAGCAGATGTACCAGCCGTTGAAATAGATATATGCCTGTTTTTTGTTGGAACAGATGATGTACATTCACCTTCTGCGTCTCATACTGTTCTCTTGTGGCCCTTGCACACTAAACAATGGTGCAAGACAAAGACAGAGGCATTGCAATTTTGCTTTTTGCGATACTTGATGATTTTTTGAAAGTATCTTTTCTTCTTCTCTTAGCTGCCTTGATCTCTAGTGGAGTGTATGGATATAGAATCCTCTTTGATGGAATGACACACCTCTTAGATGCTATTATTAGTGCATTAATATTATTAATCACTCCATCGTGTTTCGCCTTGCAGTCTTGACATTTGCATGCAGAACCTTCGCTAGATGTGGCAAAATCTGGAGAAAAATCTGTACAACTAATATGATCATAATCATAATGGTTTTTTGTTTCAAAAACTGTAAGAGGAGCATCATTAGCCCCAATAGCAGCACCACTACCACTATCATCATCAACAGCAACAAGTCCATCCTCCAAAATTATTTTTCTTCTGATGGTTATTGCTCCAAACAATTTCATTTTATTTCATCAATGACCTTAGGGTCTGAAAAAGTTTGCACATGCCGTAAAGTAAGAAAAAATGGCATCGTCAACTCTCGGTTGGTTGGAACAAGCCACAGATGGACAATTTAAAATAATCAGTACATATATTAGAATGATGATGAAATCATTTAAAATAATCATTAATTAAAACAAAAACTTAATTAGAATTAGACTTACTGCTTCCTTCGGGGGGTTGAAAAGATCAAGAAATTTTGTATTTTTATCAGTTTTGGCCGACAACCATCTCAGGATTCTTGGACAGGAAACTTTTTCCTGGTAGTTCACTTATTGTCTCAAATAAGGAATGGTTTCAAATGCCCAAGCTTATAACATAACACCAATAAATCAAAAGCATTATTGAATAAAAAATAATGAATCATATCATGATAAAAGAAATATTTACCATGAAGGCCCATGAAAAGCCATAGAAGTTGACTGTCTTTGGCATTAACGGAGTCAACAAATATTGGACAGTCATTTTGAAGCTTTCATAACCCCAAGGATAGTTGTTAAATGCCTCAAGATCCTTGGAAAGATTTATTAAACCGGGGCTTATGTTGATGTTAACGTCTCTTGCCTAAATAATATTATGTACAAACCAAACCAAGCACAATGATTGCTTGTGCTTCTTTAAGAGTCCTTTACCTTTCAACGTTTTTATCAAATTTTTGTTTTTAAAGCTTGGACCAATAATGGACACCAGGTCCTCAAGATCACTCGATTTGTCTTTGCCTTTTTTGGGTGTGCGGGGTGTTTTTTTGGGTCAGAGTAGGTATAACTTGAGAAGGAGAAGGAGGATAATATTTTAGTCCGGTAACTATGGCAAACTCCTATCAACCAAAACAAACAGGCATGCCACAGTAATTTATCCACACCTCATCCATTTTGTCTTTGTTTTCATACATAAACCTATGCTTGAGAAGATCGTATAACATTTTCATCTGGAAATGAGCATTGTTGTCCTCCGACAAATTAAGATATTGCCCAAAGCAGCTTTTCCTGAAATAAGCATCCAATTTTTATTCTCGAAGTATTTTTCTGAAAGCGTCGAAAGATTTTCCTATGGATGACTTAATCACGAAATCACCTGTTAAATTTGTGGCACCATCGTACTGCATTGTCACAGGATAATGATCAATGCTGAAGATTTTGACCAACTCTTCGGCAGAAGGGCTATTATTAGCATTTGGATCATCTCTTTTGAGACATTCCTCCTCCCCGTGTTCATTACCTTCTACTCCTGATTGAGATAACACTTGTAAAGTAAGCTCATAGAGTGGTGGATGTAGTCAAGCTGCTGCACTTGTTCGTTTACTTAGACTTGATTCGATTTCTTTTCTTTTGGGAGCCATATTATCTTAAATTAACAGGAACATAAACTAGACTATAATTGATTAATGCATCATTAAAAAAGGATAACAGTAAATCTAACATGCACAACGGTAAAATAATAGTTCTAACAGACCACATATCTGTTGCACCGAGTATGTTATCTATTGCAACATATAACCTACCTGTTGCAACGGATGAGTAAATCATTAGAAATAATAAAAATAGATTACTAATCTGTTGCACCAGGTATTTTATCTGATGTAATAGATAACCAACCCATTGCAAAGGATGAATAAACCGTTGGAAACCATAAAAATAAATTACTAATCTGTTGCACCAGGTAGTTTATCTGTTGCAACATATAACCAACTTGTTGCAAGGATGAGTAATTCATTGAAAATAGTAAAAACAGATCACTAATCTATTGCACCAGGTAGGTTATCTGTTGTAATATATAACCAACCTATTGCAACAGATGAGTAATCTGTTGGAAACCATAAAATAGATCATTAATCTGTTGCACCAGGTAGTTTATCTGTTGCAACATACAACTAACCTGTTGCAATGGATGAGTAATCCATTGGAAACCATAAAAACAGATCACTAATCTGTTGCACCAGGTATGTTATCTGATGCAACATATAACTGACCTGTTGCAACGGATGAGTAATCCGTTGAAAACTATAAAAATAAATCATTAATCTGTTGTACCAGGTATGTTATCTGTTGCAACATATAACTGATCTGTTGCAACGTATGAGTAAACCGTTGGAGACAATAAAAATAAATCACTGAACTGTTGAAACATATCACTCATCTGTTGCAAAATGAGTTATCTGTTGGATCAATATTGTTTAGATTTCTTCCAAACAAAAGAGTCGTCTGTTGCAACAGATGAATGATCTGTTAGATTGTTCATCTGTCGCATCAGATTTTCATAGTTGCATCAAATGTCTTCATCGTCGCATCAGATGTTTCATCTGTTACATCAGATGTTTCATCTGTTGCAACACCATTTTTACCAAGGCAAACAACATATCAACCCAGCAACACCAACACATCACATACACGCACACTAAGAACATCAATTGTGAACAAAAACCACCAACAAATCCGAATCAACAGTACGACAACAAGAAGAAGAAATGTCAGAAATTAGGGTTTTATTTAGTCCACATTTCAATACTAGAAGAGTAGTTGGCTCAAGTTCCTCTATTTCTTCATAATTTTTTACCTGTGAAAAAAGAAATGGGACGACGAAGAACTCGAAGTTGTTGTCGCCGGAGAAGTCTTCACGTCGATTGACGGTTGAAAGTCGAAAGGGAACTCGCCCGATTATTTTTCGCTGGAGGTTGAAGTTGCCGAGGATTGAAGGGAGAATTTTGTAGAACTGTTGGTTGAGAGAGTTGAGAGAAGCTGTCGAGAGAGAGAGGGAAGAGAGACTGGTTGATTTGGATTGAAGAAGGGTGTGGATTGATTTGTATTTTTGAAAAGATTAAAAAAATTTGAAAATATTTATCAAGTCCATAATTAACTTAATCAAATTTCCTAATGATGTTTGACCCTTTAAGAAAGTTAATGTCACCAATCCTTCAATTTTCTCTAGACCCGCATCATTATTGAGGATTTTAAAAATATACTTTATTTTCGTCCTATTACATATTCTAATTATTCTACTTCAATTATTTTTCTACATAAAGCTTATTATAATCAAACAACCAGACAATGAGGATTCTGATTCCGCGTTGTAATTTAAATTTGTTCATGTATTGTTCGACTTGGCATATTAAATTTTAAGCAATTCAACTGGGTAGTTTTGGTTTCTAGTCTAGATATAGGAAAACAAAAGTGAAAAGAACAATTAACAATATGATTATTAAGCAAACAAACAATTAAAGTTATAAACAAGAGCAGACAAAAATGAAATTGCGTGAAGTCAAGAACTATATAAAGTGAGCACCTAAGGGTTTGACCTAATGTTTCAATGAAGTTTGATTGAGCATCATGGGTCTCAGGTTTAATTCCTAACCTAGATACACCAGGTGATTTCTTTCCACATGTTCAAACCTTGATGGATAGAAGTACCCGATATTTGTTGCTGGTGGAAGGGGGCAGGTATCCCACGAAATTAGTTGAGGCCCGCACAAGCAGATCCGGACACCAAGATTATTTAAAAAAAAAAAGAACTATATGAAAGTGGCTGTTGCCTCAAATATGTTGCTTTTAGATGAAAACTTGATGAGCAATCCGCTTCAGAAATAATAAGTAACGCACTGCAGTTATTAAGCTTCTTGTCGAAGTGTTGGAATAATACCTCTAGTCCTAATTAAATTACTTTGCATATAAAATGCACCGATCACTTCTCCTTAATGTGCAAATGTAAGTTTATTTGCCAAATTCCCCACCACGATCTGACATGTATCCTAAATCCTAATTAATAAGAGGAAAATTACCGTAAACAAAATTATCGGAAACAGCCTCTCTACTTCTTTAGAGGTAGTGGTATGGACTGCGTACATTCTACCCTCCCCAGACCCCACTACGTGGAAATATACTGGGTTTGTTGTTGTTGTACCGTAAACAAAATGGTTGTATTAAGCAAGGATTCAACTTAAACTCACCGACAAGTCTATAATATCATCATAATTTTTAGATAGCTGAGCTAACTTTTAAATAAATTGATCCATGATTCAGTAGTCGTAACGTAGAGTTTTAGGAACACTACACCATCTCAAACCACATACGAGTTTTAAGGAATATTACCATCTCAAACCACATATATTCTTATGAAATATGGAGAAGAATAGTAAAATGGAGATTTGATGCAAGTCCCAAGACATTTGATACAGAAAACAGACACCATTTTCATTTTTGTAGCTTTCATCCAGTTAACTTTCGTTAATAAACAATTTCAACCCTCAAGAGGATCGTGCAAACTAAAATAACATTAATTCTTCTTACTAATATACAATAAACAAGGCATGCTGACAATTCATCATGCATGCTCCACATTTCTAGAAGAGCGTCTATTAAAACTGTACAAATTATTGCTCATCACACCAACAGATGCATCATCATCAGAATATTTGGCTTAGACATGTTATGTTGCAGCATTTATCTGGAAAACATACAAGTAACATCCATAATCATCATCTTGCTAGTTCAGCTAAAGAAACAAAAAAACAAAAAAAAAAAACTGAACACCATTGCTACTAACCAAAGGAAGTTGAAGCTGCAGCTCAGCTGCTACTGCTACCAAGATCAAAGTCCATGGTGTAATCATATTCAATTGTTGGAATAACCGAAGCCACAAACTTTAAGAATAGGAAAAGGT
The DNA here is from genome assembly GCF_002878395.1 of Capsicum annuum. Classification (NCBI taxonomy): domain Eukaryota; kingdom Viridiplantae; phylum Streptophyta; class Magnoliopsida; order Solanales; family Solanaceae; genus Capsicum; species Capsicum annuum. The sequence continues at coordinate 64,284,379 of NC_061116.1, read as the reverse complement.
ACCTGCAAATGGTGCTTGAGATCAACATTTAATTTAGAGAAACTAAAAGGAGATCCAAATTTAGTAAGTTCATGCATTTCAGTTGTTGGGTCACGTCTCATATCTTTAGTCTAAAACAAGCACATTTTACTCCTGCATATCTGCTCGACTTAACTTTGATGATAATGAAAGAATCAGCTGTACTAAGAATCAACATAATCATTACCATTGGATACAAACCCTCTTAGTTTTTCTTTCATTCAGTGACTCCAACATATGACTGTAGCGGGAAAGTCAACCAGCACTTGAAACTGTCGAGAAATGCCACATATACACTACTTAGGATAAGTAAAAACAAAATGGAGCATATGAACTCCAAGATGAGAAGAGTACTAGAAGTTTCTAGATTTCCTATTGGCATAATAAATCTCTAATAGGACTAGAAGACTCCTACAAAGCATAAGACCTACTAAAATATAATCTCATCTAATTGGTATTTGCTTATAGAAATCTTTTCCTACTATTATGCTCTATCTTTCACCAAGTCTCCGTTCATTTTAAGAGATGGTAAGTCTATCAAGACAACCTCCTTCCATGTGATTTTAGATCTACCTAAGAATCTTCACTTTACATGACTTACACACCAGCAGACCGGTGCATCTGGAGGTCAACACAGGATATGACCAAACCATCTCAAGCAACCTTTCATCTTACCCTCAATGTGTGTTACGTGCACCTTCAGGCTAATGTGGTCAATTTTTATCTTGTCCAATCTCATATACAACACATCCGTCTTAACCATTTGCATCTCTGCAACACTCCTCTTGAGGATATGTTGAAAAGTCCAATGTTCACTCAACATTGCTAGTCTTACAACTGTTTTATAGAACTTACCTTTCATTTTGTTAGATATTACATAATACCCGGAGCACTTCTCCATTTCAACCCTCCAATTTAAATGCTGTGTAATATCTTCGTCTTGAGCAGAATGATATGGTAGATAGAAATGTATCACACAAGTATAACATGATAGCACAAACAGAGGAATGTTACATCCCCAGGGCTTTGGTTCAAACAGTAAAGTCAGTATATTGGGGGATGTGTTAAACATACGTCACAAATCTGAACCCATGAGGACCAAAGCCCGGTACTTAAATGGGAGGATGATAGAGGAGCTTCCCAAACTCCCCAGAATTTCAAACCTATACAGCCAACTGTAGCTGAACCAACTAACCTACAAGGAGATTCTCAATTATCAAAAATGATGGAGTATCACGAAAGTGTAACACTATAAAAAGATACCTAACAAGATGGAATGCAAGTTTTATAAATGGTTGTGAGACCAATAATGCCCTTTAAGGCCCAACAGATACATAAGATGACTGTTGTAGAATGTGAATATTAAATTGGATTTACGATCATACAAAATATGACAAGATTTGAAATAAGGTGACTGGTGCAAGTAGTAAACATAAGAGGGATGAAATGAGAGACCGGCTTACATAGTTTGCTCGTGTTATACATGAACCTTCTGATGCACCAATTGTAGGTGTGACAAATGATGATTGAAGCACATGAAGGGGATGGGGAAGATAAAAGATCTATTTGCATCAATAGAGACTCAAAAAAAACAGAACGAAATTAAAATGATGTATCCATGTAGGTAGGTGGTAAAAACCAAATGATTAAATCAATTAGCCACATAGGAGTAACTGAGATTTAGAGAAATCCTGACTTTGTCTTAAAATTGGTATTGGAATGAAAGTTCATTGGTACAAACCAAATGATTAAATCAATTAGCCACATAGGAGTAACTGAGATTTAGGGAAATCCTGACTTTGTCTTAAAATTAGTATTAGAATGAAAGTTCATATAACTGCACCAATTGTTTCAAATTGCAGCACCGTTGGTTGAATAATTGAGATTCTCTTATATGCAATGAAACAAAGTAGATAAATAATAGTCTTGAGAAAACAAGAAATATATTTCTATAATCTAAGGAACTATAAAAGTATCAATAACAATTCTTCTTCCCAACTATTCTATTTATGTCAAAAGTATATTCTCCTCCATTTTGTAATCAATAACTTAAAGTATTGATAAAAGCTAGATGGAGGAGGGTAGGACTAAAATGATGCCTCAGTCATGTCAAGACTAAAAACAGAAATCATCATCGTGGTGCATTAATTTTTGTTCCAACAAAAGGGCTAAACATTTCTTTAAAAACTTAATACTCTGTTTCTGATCACATGAAATTCCATTTATACGATTTCTGCTACCATGCCTACCACTGCTCTCCTGCAGCTGCAGGAAACCTTCTCATGGTAAATAGATGTGAAGAAGAATATGCAAGGCAGGTAAACACCTATCAGGGGAGACACCGGTGAATCCTAAAATTTTGAATGTCAAAGCATCAACTTTTTTTGAAAAACAGCTGTCACAATGAGCAGAACTTCCATCTGGTTTGTCGCTACATAGTATAGCTCTTTTAATGCAACATATTAACAGAATTAAAATATTCATAGGCATGCTTTATACAAACAAACATACATCTATGAGTTGCAAGTATCCCCACATAACCAAAACATATGGGTATTATGGGTGTGATTAAGTATAATGCTTAACAAAATACAAGGATAACTAGAAGAGAAATCAGAGTGTACTTGTCAACTTCAGGTTCAACTCCTCTCAACATCAAAACATCAATAATTTTCTTCATTACAGCCCCGTGTCGGCAAGGATGCACAGAAGCATGTTTCCCTGGAAGATGTGGATGGTCTTCAATGGTCACCTAAGTTAACAATGTTAAGAATAAGAGATTAAAAGGAATTCATCGACAGAAAAGTTGTTGTGGTTAAATAAGTACAAGGGTTATAAAAGGGAAGGAACTTGATAATCAGTGTGACGGTTCATTCAGTTGTTTAGTTGTCATCTAAAATTTGGTTCATGAACAAAAAAATCGGTATTGTTGGTCAACCGAAATAGTCCTTGGTGGGTTTAGTTTTGTACTGAGTGGATAATGCAATTACCATTCGCAAATCAGTTTTGGCATTTCTCATAAATCAAGTAAAAACTAGAGTTCAGATTAGAAAACCCAAGCAGAAGTCTGGATGTTATTCACACATAAGCTGTATCATCAACTCAAAGCAAGCATTCAAGCACCTCCAGATGCCAATAGCAAGAAAGAATCCAACCACCTATCACCAAACTACTAAACCATGTTGGTATAGATTTGCAGGATATTATATTCACCACTCTTTCATACACTTTGGATAATTTCTGAAAATCTTCGCCACACCATAATACTAAGCTCGCGTTTGGCCATAGATTCCCAAAAATTTTTGACAAGTCATTTTTGGGTAAAGTTTCACCATGTGTTTGGCCACAGTATCTGGAAAATATATTTCACTTTTAGAAGTTTCCAAAAAAGTGAAATTTGACCCAAATACTAGTTTTTTCTAGTACTTGGGAATTTGGATTATTTATCAAAAAATTTTGCCAAATAAGGACAAATTGTATGGACAGACACTATTTGCCAGGTTTTTTCTCGAAAACTACTTGAGAAATCTATTGGCCAAATGGGTCCTGAATTTTTATCTAAAAAATTGGAATGGATGTTTGAAACAACTACAGGTAAGCTGAACCGATTCAGTAGGTGAGTTTCTTCCTTGTAACTTGAATAATGGCTCGGCGCTGAGATTGCCGAGCAAACAACAATACCATCTAGGTTAGAACTTCTCAAGAAATTAGATGAGGAGCAATGTTCTAATTTCCAACTTTGAATGTCTTGTATTACTTGTTCATTTACAAAAAAAACAACAGCATGGAGAAACCTATTTAAGCTTGTCCTCAAGTACATCAAGACTTAAAAGATGTATCTCACCGTCTTGCGTGCATGGTCTTGACTGACATCTTCAAGTACGAGCTCTGGTTGCAAAAGCATCCTTGACTGTCACATAAAATCAAGAATAGTGCTTACTACACATGATGAATATTATTACGGAAAAATATCAGACCTCACAGTTGCAAAGAGTTCACTGTATTGCAATCAAATCATAAAGTTCCGCAAGAACTTAGAGTTCACTGTATTGCAATCAAATCATAAGATTCCCCAAAAGACCATGATGCATATCTAAGAAAAAGACAATCTTCTGTTTTCTGGAAGCAACATTTACTTAAGTTGACAGAACTCATATCTGGATAAGACTAATAAAGAATGTATAATATAACATAATGAGAAGGTCTGTGTTTACCGGCATATAAAGAAAGTGATAACAGAAAGAAAAACATAAAATAGCACTCTAAGTTATTTGAGTTGACAGTGATCCACCTGAGGTAACAGGAGAAAAATCAACTTTCTCAAAAATACACCAGTAGATCTACCCACTAATCCCCAAAAAAAAGACGCCCATAAATCCAGGTGAGGTCTCGATGTATCATCCGTTTATTCAAATGTATGGGTACTAAGTTATTTATTTCATGCATATGTCAAACCATCCTCCAACTCTTTGCATTATAGGACAGAAATAAAAACTGTAGTCTTCAAGGCAATTAAAAGTTTTATTTTGACTGACCTCATCATATCCAGTGAGCCACACACGAGGTGTTTGATAATATTTGTCATACCTACACAAAAGTACAGATGAACGGTTGGCAAAACAGTTATTAGCACTTCTCTTTAATCGGAAGTGCATGAAACAGCTAACATTACAAAATCTAATGAATAAAAGCGACTTACGTGATGCTGACATCATAGGTTCGTGTTCTTAGAATATTGTCATCATCAGGCTCATTGGCCACAAGATATGTAGTCTGAAGGGTAGCCTGCAACATCATGAGAAATTAACCATTTTGGTACTATATGGAATAATCTCAAAGCTGATTATTTAAAGAGATCCAACAAACAGAATTCGGCAAACTGAATTTTGTGCCCAAACAAAGATCGGGCAGCATTCTTTCACTTTTATTTTTAAAAAGTATGGGAAGGTAGGCAGTAGTTGTTGAACTGAAAGAAAGCTTCCATAAAGTTTGGAAAAGAGCTTTCTTGCATATAACAGTATCAAACAGAATTTTCTTGTATATATATTATACCAGGAGAAAGTCAAATTGAAGGCAACTATTGGGTACAAAAAAAGACAAAGAAAATGAGGGATTATTTTGCTTGTTTATCCAGCAAGATTCCAAAAGGAGGAAGTTGTCGAGCCTTCCCTGCGAACATAAACTTATCTTAAAATCTTGTTCACCTGCTCAGATCCATGTGTGGGCAATGAGATGCTAACAATTTCACTGATGAGGAATCATGTGAAATCATTGCACTTCTAAACTACTCAGTATCTACCTTTAGCTGTTTATAAAACCTACCAATACTAACCAGTCAGTTTTTATTAGACAGTTAAAGTCCAAGTCAAGTGTCCGAATCCTAGCCATATAACACCTAATCCTACAGCCATCGGCTAATTAATTGCAGTACTATATTATATGTAGAGTCCTAAACTTAGGTGTCGCTGCTTGTATATATTCACCTCATGTATCAATGTAAATCAACGAGCAAGAAATAATACAAGAGCATTGCGTTCTGTCTTTGTGTTCTATCATGGTATCAGAGTTGCCATCGGACTCGTCGTCCACCTCACGTTCTCAAGCTGTCACACTGAATTCGGGCTGCCCCACTTCTCTTTCACCCCCCAATATGCACATCACTTTATTTCAATCAAGCTAAATTCTTCTAACTACCTTTTCTGGCAAACACAGATTCTACCATTCCTTCGTGGACAAAACCTCTTTGGATACATTGAAAATAAAGAAGTTATTTCTCAATGGTTCAGCGGGACCAAGTTGTTCTTAGTCTCCTTATCTCGTCGCTCTTGGAAGAAGTGATTCCCGTTGTACTAGGTCTTTCCACCGCCAAAGAAGTTTGGGACGCGTTGAAGGCTGCTCTCTCCTCATCTTCAAATACCCAAATTCTGAATCTTCATATGCAACTTCAAAACATGAAGCAAGATGATCTAAGTATCACTCAATATCTTCATAAGGCCAAACTCATATGCGCGAAGATAAGGATTGAGCATGACTTGTATGTTTTCTCTGTCTTCCTCTGAACTAGTTCCTGCCATTTCCCAACGTTTGGATTTGGTCACAAAAATTTCAAAGTTTGAAATTCAAAATCCCGCCCAAAATTCAAAAGCCCTAATCTTTTGTCTATAAATACTACCATTTGGGAAAAAGGTTGGGAAGCAGCCACTTCTCTCTTAAAAGCTTTTGCTCATCCTTCGTTGAAAATATTAAGCTCTTTGGTTTTCTTTGGCCTCTGTCGAGACTCAAGTTTTCGAGCTCATCATCGTTCGAGTTTGAGCATAGGCCTGTGAACAAAGTACCCCCCGCTTGCTGCCCTGCAGCCGGTAAATCCGCCTCCTTTTCCTTTGTTTAATCTCTGTGATAAACAAATGTCAGGCTATGTCAAGAATAATTTGCTTAACTTTATGTTCGGATATTTGCTATGTCTCATTTGTAACAATGTTGACAGTGATGCATTAATATTCATATGAGGTGTTTCAAAGATCGCGACTCTTAAATTTCCTTCTCTAATTTGATTTCACGTAAATCGTTTTATTAGGAGTTTAAATAGTTATGCTTAATCTGATTCTATTTGTGTGTTTAGTATCAATTTAGCCCTCATGAACTTAAAGAATGATTTTGTTTTCGGATTAGATACCTGCACGAAATCAGTCTTTGTTTCCAGTTAGCTATTAGTCATTCTGTATCTTTATATGGTGAAACTTGTTAGTTTATATAATTCTCGGTTAATAAAGAGCACGTTTAAGGGAGAAGTTTGCTTTTGCTTGGTTCAATGCTACCTTTGTTAATCCATATCCTTTAATAAAATGTGAATCCCCTTCTTACGTGTTTATTTTACGTGCGCATACATAGCTTTTCTTAGTCATTGCACATGCTCTGTTTGCAGGAGTATGTGCATATACATATTGTCCATTTAAAAGCATAAATTACATTTTATTCTCCATGCTTTAGGTTGGTGGATTTACTAGAATTTAAACGTAATAGGTCCGAGGATTAGTTTGTGCTTAAGACAGTCATATGTTTTAAGATTTAGCCATTTTGAGTTCGGTTTCAAAGTAATCTCATTCGGCATTTTCACATGTCTCGTCTTTTGGATATTATATTCAATATGCGACTTTTACGTGGCCACACTCTTGAATTTTCTTACTTATTTTATTACTCTCTTTTATTTGCTTGAACACTTCCGGAGCAAATCGGAGTCTTCATAAAAGGCTCTCATCGCGCAAGAAGCCTCATTTCGGGACTCACCGTCGCTGCTAGATTTGAAAACGTGCATCCTCTCTTTCACTTTGTGTCTCTCGCTCCTCTAAACTCATCCAAATCGAAATGGCAAAGACGGCAAGGAGATTTGAAAAATACTCCTCAATATTCTATTTTAAATGCTATTACATTATGCTTGTCTTTTGATTATTTTTGCACTTGTATTATATGATACCTATGTGTTCTTTGCTTTTATTTTCAAGATTATTACTTTAGTCAATAACAGTAGTTTGTTTTGGGTTTGTGGGATATATATGTGTGTGCGTGTGATAAGCTAGCCGTTGTTGGTTGTCCTCTAACGCTTTCTGAACAGAATATCTACATATTCAAAGGCTTGCAAAGAGATTTTAAAGATATCGTCACAACTCTATCTGCTCTTCCAAAACCTGTCACGTTCAGTGAACTGCATAGCCTACTTTTAAACCATGAGTTTATTCATGGCCAAACCCTCTTGCCTCTGTACATCACTAGCTCGTCATCTTCAGATCTTACACCCAACGCTGCTACTAACTTCAGCCAACAATCTTCCCCACCACATCACACTTCAAATAATAGTTGTGGTCGAGGCCGCAACTATGGTCGCGACAAAGGAGGAAATCGTGGGGAAGATCCAATTCCTATCGAGGCGGCTCAACTACAGGGCACCAATGGTCTACCAATGATTCCCGCCAAAGGTGTTAGATTTGCAATGGTTTTAATTATCTTGCCCCAACGTGTTTCCAAAGGTATGATCATATCACCAATCCTACAACATATTTGTCACATCAAGCTCCAGCATTTTTCAATCCACAATGGTATCCCACCGCTCGGGTTACTCATCACATTACTCCCGATCTTGCTAGCCTACAACAAATGTGTAAAGAATGACTCTTGCGCCTAACTCTAACCTCAAAAGCTAGCTCGTGAGGGGAGAATTGTCCAAATCCATATAAAAAGACCAAGTACCCATCTTTTCCGATGTAGGACTATTAACAGTCCCCCGCACGCCCAGACCTTATTAATTGAAGTGTGAACAATATAATATCAGGGGCCCAACATTGGTGAACAAAGAATTTGGATGGGCCTGACTCTGATACCATGTAAAGAATGGATCTTGGGTCTAACTCAACCTCAAAAGCTAGCACATGAGGGAAGGATTGTCCAAATATAAGGAGACCATGTACCCTTTAACTCACCATGTGGGACTTCAACATGCCCAAGACTGGACATGAGGAGCGTGGACAATATAAGACGAGGGGCATAACATTGGAAACAATGAATTGACTGAACCTGGCTCTAATACCATGTAAAGAATAGATCTTGGGCCTAACTCAACCTCAAAAGCTAGCTCATGAGAGGATGATTGTCCAAATTCATATAGGGAGATCAAGTACCCATCCCTTTTCCAATGTAGGACTCTTAACAAAGTGGAAGATTATCGGGGAACGGATCAAGTTCATGGTGGTAATGGTCAAGGGCTCCAAATTCATCATACCGGTATTCAACTCTAGCTCTCCCGTTGAAATCCCTTCTAAAAATATTCTGCATGTCCCTTCAATTACAAAATGTCAACTCTCAATTCACAAATTTGCACGAGATAATAACATTTTTTTTGAATTCTATCCCTTTTATTTTCATGTCAAGAATCAAGCATCCCAGAAACTTCTTTCAGGTCGAAGTAGGGGGGGTCTCTACTCGTTTCCCTTTAAATCAACCTCCAGGAGTCGTACCTGCAAAAATGTCATATATCGATTGGCACCTTCGTCTTGGGCATCCTCACCAGCGTGTCCTTCATCAGCTCGTAAGGAAGAATAGTTTACCTTGTTCTAGTTTTAATTTCAGTCATATTTGTAGTGCATGCCAACTTGGCAAGTTGCACAAGTTGAATCTTCCAATTTCAATCAATAAAAGTACCTCTATGTGACAATTACTTTTTGTGGATGTTTGGAGACTTGCTCCCACCTTTTCATGTGATGGTCACAAATACTTCCACGCCTTTGTTGATGATAGTTCAAACTATACCTGGGATTTCCTTTGAAACTAAAATTTGATGTGGTTCGCATATTTCACCATTTTAAATTGCTTGTGGAAAAACAATTCAATACACGAATTGATTCAATTCAATCCAACTAAGGTGGTGAATTTCCTTCACTTTCCCTTATACTTGCAAGCTTCAGAATTGTTCATCTTCTTTCCTGCCCCCACACTCACGAGCAACAAGGGAAAGTTAAGTGAAAATATCGTCACATTGTTGAAACCGAGTTAAGTCTCTTAGCTCACTGTCCCATTCCATCTCGTCATTGGCACTTTGCCTTTGAAACTGTTGTAAATCTCATCAATCGACTGTCCTTACCCTCCCTTACGGGGCATTCTCCCTTTGAACTTGCACTTAACAAGTCTCCTGACTATTCATTCCTCAAAGTATTTGGGTGTCTCTGCTTCCCATATGTTCATCCTTCTAACAAACATAAGTTTGACTTTCTAAATGTTTTGTGACTTTCTTGGGTATAGCTCTACACATCTTGGGTGTCATTGTCTTGATCAAACCTCTGATCGTATACACATAGCTCGTCCTGTGCGCTTTGACGAAGTTATTTTTCCATTTTCCCCGTCGTCGATACTAGGTCCTCATCCCTCCACAATTTCAGCACCTCGACCTTGGGCATCTTCCCCAATCTCTCTACCTCTGTTGTTTCCTCCCCCTCCTCAATTTCACCTCTCCAACCTACAGTTTCGGCTTCTGTGTTGACAGATGCCCAATCTAGTTCCCCACCACCATCGTTATCTATTCCAACATCTCCACAACCGACTGCCACTACTCCCTCCATAAGTACTAGTTCGACCATGGAACCGTCACCCACTTCCCAACCCACTCTTAACTTTGGCAGCCCAACACCTCCTCAAGGCACTCATCACATGATCCTAAGGCATATGCAGCCCTTGCCTCACTTATTCATTGATGATCCCTCCTCTGTTGATGCTCCAATATCCACTATACCATCCAATTTCACCGAGGCTAATAAGCACAAAGTTTGGCGTAATGTCATAAGCTCTGAGATGGATGCTCTTCTCCACAATGGAACATGGTCTTTGGTCCCTTATAAACCTTCCATGAATGTTCTGGGTAACAAGTGGGTTTTCCGAATTAAGAGAAACTCATCAGGTACACATTGAACGTTATAAAGCACGTTTGGTCGCCAAAGGGTTCCACCAGGTTGAAGGTCACGATTACTTTGAAACATTTAGCTACTATTTGTGTCGTTATCACAATTGCAATCTCTAAAAGGTGGCCCTTGAGACAACTTGATTTTCGAAATGCCTTTCTTCATGGACAACTTCATAAGCTTGTATTTATGGCTCAATATGCTGGTTCACTCACCCCTCATACCCTCATCATGTTTTTCCGTTGCACAAGTCGTTGTATGGTTTCAAGCATTATGTCCGTGCTGCTAATGATGTCCGTGCTTATTTGTTCGTCATGTTGATGACATTATACTCACTAGCAGCCACTCTCACTTCCTTAATCATCTCGAAATTGTGCGCAAAATTTTCCATTCATGACTTGGGTCTGCTAAGTTTCTTTTTGGGTGTTAAAGTGAGACGATCTAACACCGGGTTGTCCCTCTGCAGCACCTATATATTTGCATTGCACCTTGTTGTCCAAGACAAACATGTTGAACTGCAAACATGTTCGCACACCTATGGCTCTCAATACAAAGTTACATGCTGGAGATAGCTCTCACTTCGATGATCCAACCTTGTAAAGTAATGTTGTTGGAGCTTTAGAATATGTAACACCCATAATACCGAATCTAGCATTTGCCGTCAACAAGGTGTGTTAGTTCATGCACTCTCCAACTCAAAACCATTCGGCCATTGTCAAACGCATACTTCGATATCTCAAGCACATTGTTGTAGTCATTTCTTCATTCCCAACTCTGCTAGCTTTGTCCTCCAAGCTTTCATTGATTCTGATTGAGCAAGGTCCTTGGATGATCGCAAGGGTCCTTGGATAATCGCAAGTCTACTGGTGGTTATGCTATTTATTTAGGGAAAGCACTAGTTTCCTGATTCTCTAAAAAGCAACGCACTATTGCTTGATCTTCTACAGAGTTTGAATATAAAGCCCCTGCCAATGTTGTCGTTGAGCTTACTTAGCTCCAATCTTTGTTGTTAAAAGTTGACATTTCAGTCTACAGCCCTCCTACTCTTTAGTGTGATAACTTAGGAACCGCATATCTTTCCATCAATTCCGTCTTTCATGCTCACACTAAACATGTGGAGATCGACTTTCATTTCGTCTGAGACAAAGTTGCGCGGAAGGACCTGTTTGTGCAATTCCTCTCAACAACTTGCTGATGTTCTCACCAAGCCCCAGGCTACTGCCAGATTTTTATTTCTAAGCTCCAAGCTGAATGTTGTTTCCCCACCTTCAGCTTGCAAGGGGAGTATTAGACAGTTAACGTCCAAGTCAAGTAGTTCGAATCCTAGTCCAAATATAACACCTAATCCTGAAGCCATCGGTTAATTGTTTGCAGTATTATATTATGTGTAGGAGTCCTACACTTAGGTGCCTCTTCTTGTATATATTCACCCCGTGTATCAATGTAGATCAACGAGCAAGCATTAAATGTTTGCAGTATTATATTATATGTAGGAGTCCTACACTTAGGTATCTCTGCTTGAATATATTCACCTCATGTATCAATGTAAATCAACAAGCAAGAAATAATACAAGAGCATTGAGTTATGTCTTTGTGTTCTATCAGGTTTGAACAGTTCTATTCCTAACATAAATTATTTGTAGTACAGATGCACATTTTACTCTAAACATCATGAAAACTATAAGGAGAGCCATTTGGTTGGTAAGTTGATTTAACAAGTATTCATCGTGACACTTGTAGGAACAATTCACCAATTGAAATGAAAAAACTTTTTATATTAACTCTCAACTAGAGCACCAGGGAAACATCATCAAAGACCATGAAGAAAAAGCATCAGGAGTTTTAGTTTATGAGCATGAACCGCTGGAGACAAGTAGCCAACAGATTGGATCACGATTCTGCAGGAAACCATTGTGGTAGGACTTTTGAAGATCAAATACACAGTGAAACAGTACGCTGTTAAGATTAGTCATGAATGACACAGTTTTAAAACTATAATGCGTGCAGATAGAGACAGCTTCTTACAGGGTCTGTTTCTATAAGATTGTCAGCTTCCTCATACTCTCCCATGTCAGGTATGTCTTCCTCTTCCTCACCTCCAAAGTATGATGGGATTGACTGGATAGTGTTCTTTTTGTTGATTTCTAGTGTGTCTATAGATGGCAAGCTCTCATCCTCAGCACCGTTGTTTCCTAAGAAATAAATGGGACAAAATATCATGAGGCAAAATGCATAAAACTCAATTTATTATTGGAAGTAGTGATATACGAGATACCTTTTGGTTTTCCATGAGTTGCCAGCCAACCATCATTGTCATCATTATCAAGAAGAACTTCACCTCCAGCAGCCTCATATTCTTCCTCTATTGATGCAGCTCTTCTCAGACAAGGAACTGTGTACAAAGTTAAAGTGGCATATGATCTATATTAGTGCATAACAAAAGCTTGAAGGGAAACCTTGATGCAACAGTAAAGTTGTCTTGTGTGACCTTCACGTCACGGGGTCGAGTTGTGGAAGAAGACACTAATGCTCGCATAGGGTAGGCTCTCTACATCACACCCCTTGGGGTGCATCCTTCCCCAGACACTCCTGCTAACAGGGATGCTTTGTGCACCGGGCTGCTTTTTTATTTTAATAAGACAAGTAGATAACGCCTATGAATAAAGAATATCTAAGAGAATGGCCAAAGAACTACAAGATACATAGTTCCACCTTCTTCTAGAAGAATCAAGTGCTAAAATTCTTAAGAAGTTGTTGAAGATTAGAAAGTTCAAAATAGAAATAATTTACCAATTCCAATGAAAAGGTTAGTGAGCTAGGGGGGGAGAAGATATAGTACTAGGCAACAGAAGTATCCTTAGCAAGATGCTTAAGTTGATATTAATAGAAGCAGATTGAAACACATAGATTCAGCGCATAACATGTCTTAGGCAATACAGTTCTCAGTCCTATTTCCTAACCTAATAGATACTTCCCAAGGTCATCACAACATCATCTGAAAAGAAAAAGTACGCTGAGCATAACATGAGTTGGGACAACGAAGTTATGAGTCCTATTTCCTTACCTCATGGCTACATACATACCCATCAATACTATTTGTCTTATTAGATTATCAAACCTCTCTTTCTCAATAAGCTCTTGAAATTGCATATGAGGTTTATCGATCTAGCACTAAGATGATCAGTTCGGGATTTTGATGATGCTGAATTTCTGACATCAAGATAACATCCCCAAAAGTTACTTGGATACATCAACTACATTAAGACTATCAACTATTGATCAGAGCTTACTTATTGGCTTTTTGGTTTCTTTTCAAGATTAGTTTAGCTTAAATCAAGTCTTGCAAGATTATAGCTTAAATTAAGTCGCGTTATTCTAATAAAAAGTATATAAATTTAGTAGTAATTAGGTTAAAGAATGAAGTCAAGCTAGCTCATATTTGCCAAACACGTTGAATTTTCAATGTAAACTACTAGCAGGATGATGGTTGTAGATACGTACCATTTCTAGTTATTAAGAATTGCTTGTCGGCTGGTAAATAAGACTTCCTCTTACTAGGCTCACCTGATTCCCTGTTAATGAACAATCAATCATCACATAAGACTTAGATGCAACAACAACAAATCTAATCAGAACTTTAAAAACAGCAGAAAAACGTAACATTGGGTTGACTACTACATAAACAGAATCATGGAGGGCAAACACTTTTTATTTTTGTTTTCTAGCAGGAAAGCTAACAAGAATTTTGCATCTTCAGAGCATTTGAAACATTTGAGAAATCAATAGTCCCATCAATCAATTTTCTCTTTAGCATCAAAACGAACTCTTTTATCTATTATACGAGATAATGCATCATTGACCAACAAGTTGGAATCTATGTCAATTGTGAGAAGTACAACATAACAATTATGTATGTATACATATAAAATCCAGTGTTCCTATTATTAGTTGTACCATCAAACATAAAGGTCCGTCCAAAAGAAGCATAGCAAATACTAATTAAGGATGAATCTTCGTCCAATTTAATTCTTTGAAATTAGATCCAAATTGATTGAGCAATAATTAGCAGTTAAGGAAATTACCAAGACCAGGTAGGGCATTTGGAGACGAGATTATCGCCAGCTATTACGAACTCGCTGACGCTAAGAACTCCCTTTTCTTTGAAAGCGGAGACGGTACGAGGACTAGTGATTCTCTCCACCGTACCTTTGAATGCTCCGTGAAGATGTGAAAGCACCATCATATACTACTACTTTTACGATTATGGATGAAGCAGCTTATGATACAAACAAGTTACGTCTTTTCTACACTTTCCGATATTGAGATTTTCTTGAGACCCAAAGAAAAGACGTGCGGTTTCGTCTGCTCCGAGGATGATTTAATGCTATGTTTAATTTTTTGGGATTATGTTAATGTAAAGCTACACCTCACCTTCTTTGCCCTAAACCCCTTCCAAGGAAACCAGATGATTTTGAATGGAATGGAAATGTTCTTTTCATATTTTGTATGTGTAAAAATTATTAAAAATAAAATTATAAACTATAAAATTAATTCTGCCTAAAATTTATAAATGGAATTTAAAATTAAAAATAAAATTATAAACTATAAAATTAATTCTGCCTAAATTTTGTTGTGACTTAATTATGATATTATTTTTATTTTATATTATTTTTTAATCTATTCATTATTATGAATTTTGCGCATTTGATATTGATGGCTATATTAAGGGAAAACTAGATATTACAGGTGAAACACCTCGGATTTTGGCCCTTGAAAAATTCCTGAGCTTTGAGCTCACTGTCCTAGTAACAACCCATCATACGAGTCGTATGGTGTGATTACGGATCAGGTGACCCTAGTCGTAAAGTGTCTAGTGGATGGTGGTTAGGTTTTCTGTCTTGGTTACGACTTGGGGATGCGAGTCGTTAAGGGTGGTGATGAGTCGTTAGGACAAACCTTAACCAAATCAGTAACTTAGTGACTCGACTCTGCTCTGAGTACGAATGGCTTGCTAAGAACCGAGAGGATAGGTTACGAGCGGTAGAGTTGAGTCGTATGTTGTCTAGTATCTAATCCCTTGGTTTCTGTCTTGGATGTGACTAAACCGTATAAGTCGTATGGTTAAGTCACGAGTGGGAACATGAAGTCGTAAGGAGGACAGTGTATGGGTGTCTAACTCACTGTCTAGGATACGACTCATGGCTACGAGTCGTATGATGTGGTGACGAGTCAACCCGTTGACTTGTAACCAAAGACGACATTTTACAGCTTTTAAGTTGAGGGTATTCCAGACATTTCCCATTTTAAGTCCCTTTGATACTGTGACTTAAAACTTTCCTTGGGACTTTATTAATACATCATTCCCAATAAAACACTCTCAAACTCTCTGTTCAAGCTAAAGCTAGGGTTTCATCAAGCTAATCAATTAGGGGTTTTCAGGGATGGTTTCTCTCCATAATTCTTAGTGTCTAAAGCACGTTACTCCTCTCTTATTGTTATTTTCCAAAAAGCACATATTTTAATGTATGGCTTTCATGGTATTGTTATGGTCTTGAAATAAAGGTTGGGGGTTCTAGATGTTCATTGTTGAATAATGTTTTCCCATGGTTTAATTATGATTTTTTTTTCATGTTTTATTATGATTTTGAACATGTGGTTGCGTGGTGACACGATCCGAACTAGGGCCTAGTCGTGTCGGGAATCTCAAGTCCAACCAAGATCGGAGACCACCCCTAATACTCAGCCATAACTGCCCTACACCCTATGTCGGATGAATTCCGAACATATAACAAGATAAAACAATAATAGTTTAAAGGTAGTAATGAAACCTAAAACCATAACCAACCAATCACAACTAAATATCCAACTGGTGCCAACCCCGAATGCCAATACCAATACCAAGGTTGACACCAATACCGATACCGTACATGCCCATAGTAGTTCGACAAAGCCTCTAACCAGAGCAATAACATCTGGTTGGGACATGCCCCCAACTATAGCCAAAACCAAACCAAAGAAAATAACAATAATGAGATAAGTCCATAGCATGAAATAGAGTCTTTCAAATTATGAAAGCTCATCACTTCAGTCTTACTCAAAGTTGTCTCCGAATCTACTTCACTGAGCAGGAGGAATATTAGTATAGATGGTTTCTGCATTGCGTGGGGATACAACGCCCGAAGATGGTTAGTGGAGTGAACACTAGTATGTACTCAGGGATAAAGATAAAATCATGCATTCAAAACCAAAGGAAATAACCATATGCAATCATATATATACATATATACATATATACATATATACTCTGCCGGGGTAGGGAACAAGGTTTACCATGAAGTTAAAACCTTAACTTGTACTGTGTAGCTCTGTCGTTCTAAATGTCCACCCACGGGCTATAGGGGTTCAGCTCCCTCTGCTGAAAGGGCCCTGGTGTGTGTTAGCCACATGAACTGAAGAAAAACATGAGATGACTAGTACATCTCCCAAATATAAGTGTGACATCATGCATACGGTCACCATGACCAAACCTCATGTAAGACCCCGCAAAATTTCAAGCTTAACTTAGTCCGTTAAAGCTTGAAAAGAGGTCCTCGACTTAGAAAATTTTCAGCTAAGTGTTTATACTTAGGAGTATTTTAACCTTCGTAAGTTGGTGATCCTATTTCACGACCCTTATGACCTTAAAGTATCAACTTTTAGGTTTATTCATGATCAGGAATGTCTTTAGGTCACTTCGGGTGAGTTTCGGATTTTTTGAACATCGTTTGAGGCACGTTTGAAAATCCAAACTAGTGGATCGATGCGATCTAGACGCGCCGCACCGCGTCGCCTATCACATTGATAAATATTTTCCTCAGCTCCCAGTGCCAAATTCCAGTAAGTCAACGCGTTGCTTCGCCCATCACATCGACAGTTAATTTTTTCCCCAGCTTTCAGTGTAATTCCAGTGAACCAACAAACTTAACGAGGCGCGTTAGTCATTGCGTTGATGCCATTGACGCAACACGTCGGTCTACGCATCACTGGATATATTTTCAGTCATTTCGGTCTATGCATCACTGGATATATTTTTATGCATTCAGCCTTACCTCACTTAGCATACTAGTACATTCAAAGTACTGACACATACCTTTCTTTTGCACTATGATGTCTTATATCATAGGTTCAGATGCACAGGCTCCTAACCGTACTTAGCATCCCGGATTATGTAACACCCCGCATTTTGGGCTAGAATGCAAACCGTTATTTCTACGTGTAGATATTCTAAAATCCATAAATCCTATGCAAATTTGGTATGTTAATCAATTATGTAGTGTGTAAACCTATTTTGGCATGAATTGAGATCATAGAGATCCCCTAACTCAAAGTCAAGTTGAAAGTTTTCCTATCATTCGAGTTTTAGTGAGCGTCGAAACTTGAGTCGACTTCAATCGACCATAACTCCTTGTATATAATGAACTGGGTGGCCTACTATATATCAAATAAAATCTTTTCGAATTATCTTTCCAACTATACCAATTTCTCCAAAATTCGTTATCGGAGCAAAGATTTATGCCCATTTTACTCAAGCGTATCAGCCTGAAAATTTCGTGACGGCTTGTCACAAAATGTCGTCACCATAAGTAGAAAGTCACAAAATCCAACATTTTGTGACGACATTTTGTGACGACTTGTCACAAGTTTGACGGCTTGTCACAAAATGTCATCAACCTTAAGTCGAAAATCATAAAATCCACCCTTTTGTGACGACATTTCATGACGACTTATCACAAGACTAATGACTTGTCACGAATGACATCAGCTATTTTTTTCAGCAATTTAATGACGTTTTTGCAAGGGTATTTTGGTCCTTTTACTGCACTTCCCATGACTTATAACCTTCAGAGAACGTATTTTCTTTTATTTCTCTTTAGTTAAGCATCTCAAAATTCTCTGCACACCTTCAACCACAAGGTTAGGGTTTCAACATAAAAACCCAATTATCTAGAGATTCAACCGTGAAAATTCAATAATTCTTACATATTTGAATTTCCCGTTAAGAGGGCTACGAGGGGCACCCAATAGTTCATGAATAACCTTCCGAAATTTTTGAAGTTATCCAAAAGCTCTAAGTTTAAGGTATGTGGGTTTTGAACAAGAACACCCTTCCGTTCTTGTGCCCAAAAGTTTTAGTTTTCTTAAAGAATTTTGTATTTCCAAGATGAATTCATATTATTTTGCTATATTTCAAGTTTATGAGATTATAAAATTGTTCACGTCTTGAATTGCATATTTATCTTGTTTAATTATGAGATAAATTGAGAGTTCATGATATAAATTGCACATTTCTATATTGATTTCATATTTTCAAGTATTCCTAAGACTTGTTGTTATGAGTTGAGCCTTATTGTTGAATTATGAGTTTTGAGAATGAGTTGTTGATGACTTTAAAAGAATTGCAAGAAGTATGTTCATATTTCCATTATTATGAGATCTTTAAAGCTTTAATGATAAGTCTATCAAGATTTCAAGAAAGAAGTGAGTTTTGACCCTAAGCTAAGAAAGAAATCCACATTCTTGATTTTGAGATAAAGGGGGTGCGTTTTGGCTCCCATTGCATATTATTGAAATATGGGAGTAGTATTTAGCACCGAGTTGGGCTTGATTCCGAGGACTCATGTCCCAAAACTGCGTGGCTCCGTAGGTTTCTGATATACCCTAAGTGGGTTAAGATAGTGATCACTAAGTTAAGGTTCTATCCGATGGCAAGGATAGAACATATCTCCCAAACGTGGGTAAGACATTGGACTCCATGTAGCTCACATGGTATATGTCGGTTAGAAGAAACTCCCAAAGTAGTCCCCCACTCTATCTAAGATACAAGTATATGTATTTTGAAAGCTATGAGTCCAAGATTTCTAAGGCTCTCAAGTGTCAATATCTTTAAGTTTCCAAAGAAGTCCCCAGTTTTCATGAGATTAAAGTGTATGCTCTGAAAAATGTTGTTTTAAGACTTTATTTATCTTACAAGTTTGAGAATAAAGAAAGAATGCAGATTTAGAATGAAGTGCAATTACTCACGTAATTTATATTACCTGTTTTCTTATTCATGTTTATGATGGTTTTAATTCAAGCTATGTGAGTTATCTATACTAACATGCATGTTTTCTATAAGGATTTATGATATTGATTATTTAATTGCATATACCCCCATATACTGAGTACATTCCCAATGTGCTAATCCACATATACGTCTATATGCTACATTGTCTCATAATGTAGGTACAAGACTTAGTGTGCACATTCAGATTCAGTCTGCTTAGCTTCCAGTCAGCAGGTAATGAATCCTTTTAATTTAAGGGTTTGAGCCAGATAGACGATTTGAGCAGTTCTTTATTTTCCTATTTCAGTCATATTGAGTTGGGATAGTTGGGAGTCATGATCCGGCTATCTAAAGTCAGTACTAGTAGAGGCTTCATAGACAGTCAGTAGACTTAATATATTCAGTTTCAGTTTTATTTTGGTAAAAGCAGAGTTATAATCTTGTAAAGTTTAGATTTATATTGATCAAGTTCAGAAAAGTTTTATGTTCTCACTGATTTTATACAGATTTAAGCATTTTATTCAGTTGCTTATGAGTTATGCCAGTAGAAGGGTTAGCTTGGGGTCACTTATGACCTTAAGCACTGTGTGACGTCTCAAGACCCGATTTTGGGGCATTACAAACTTGGTATCAGAGCACAAAGTGCAAGAGTCTTAGGGTGTCTATGAAGCTATATCTAGTAGAGTCTTGCGAAACGGTACGGAGATGTCTGTACTTTTCTTCGAGAGGCTACAAGGCATTTAGGAAATGTATCCATTCTTGTAAGTCTCAGATCGTGCTATAGAAATGTTCTTTAAGAAACTTATACAGATTCTCATCTTACTCTATCCGAGCTATCTCTGCCTTATTTTCAAGGTATCAAAAACAATCAAGCTTAAATCTTTCCAGATAATGCTTTCTCAAATAGTCTCCACACATGTTTATTGGATTGTAAGTAAGCTAGAAAGTATCCCATCAGTGCTTTTAAGTTTCAATAATTAAAGTGCTCTATTTATGATTCATAAAAATCGTGCACTAAGACCAAGTAAGATGTACTTCCAGATTCCTCCTCAGAATCTATAATGTAAAGCTATACTTCCCTATCCATGTATTATTCTTGAGATAGCATGATTAGTAAGTTCTATTTTCTCTCCAGATAACGCTCTCAGATTGGCTTATAAAAAGTTTCAGAAGTCACACAAAGCGGCTTGAGAGGAGCCTTCTAGTGTGTTATAAGTCCCTCAAATTTAAAGTTATACCCTTATTCTTTTGAGTCATTTCGTTAAGATAGAGCAAGATGTGTATTCTTAGATCATTGAATATGATGTGTCAAGTTTCTATATCTTGTAATATGTAATCTTGTTATCATTGTGTTTTTGGAACCAAAAGTCTAGTGAATCCGCGTAAGGCCTATTTTGACTAGCAACTTATTGGTTATCTTGTTGTTCTTATGTTAGTTAAAAGTGTGGGTTTAGAAGTGTGGTGACAATAAATGTGGTAAGGGCGATTTATTGAGCATTTATATCTGAATTTTCGCTTATGATTGAATTAGTAATGAAGTGATATACCCTTGTTTGTTAGTTTAGTGAAAGTTAGAGAAAGAGATTATTAGTTAACATGGATTATTGTTTGCTTGAGGTAAGAAAAGAGTTATTAATGGTATTTGTTGTGCTAGAAAAGTATAGGTTTTGATGGAAGTACTTGGTGGGTGACTGTTGTTAATTTAGGCTTTCTTGAGATTGTAAGAGAAAGTTTAGTTGAAACTTATAAAGCTATAAAGGAGTTTAGATGTATAAGAAAGGTAAATAGTAATGATGTGTAGAAGGAGGATGCGTTAGTAGATATAAATAAGATAGGCCATATAATTTTGCTCAATTATTGTTCTTATGAAGTTCTAGTGGACTAGTGTTTTTTTTTATGCTTTATTTTATAGTTTCCAAGTGAGAATAGTATATGAGGTTTTATTGTTAATCATGCTTAGCATTAGACATTAATTTTGAACAGTTAATGGTCATCAAGGTGATGTAATAATTGCCTGGTTAGTGATGCTAGTTATAGGGAAGTGATATAATAGGCTTGAATAGTGTGTGCAAGAGCATAAGTTTACTTAATTCATTATCAAGTTTGACGTTGTATGTATGATGCAGAAGTATACCCAAGGTGCTATGGGGCTGCATTATTTTTTTTTTAGAATTATTGCATATTGTGTAGTCAGTAGTACCGCTGAGATGTTAGGTGGAGAAAGACTAGTTAGATAATGAGTAATGTTCTTGATAGCTAAGTTAAGGAGTTATGATTGAAGATGTTGAGTCTTTTTAAGTATGAATGAGATTCTCATGGCTTAGAAACATAAGTTTACAAGCGTGATATTGGTACACTATGACAGAGGTTGTATGGTCCATCAAAGGTTTATAGATACCCATGTTAAGCGTTAGAATCTAAGTTTGAAATTTCGAAGATTTAGCTAACAGGAATAAGAGTTGAAGCACTAGATGGTGTGCACTCCAACTATGGGGATGCTCGTGCAGATTCAAAGTTAGTAAGTATTCAAGTGTTATATGATGGCTATTGGGGATATAGAAAGATAGGGTATAGCTCACAATTGAGTATTAAAAGTTGGTTTTACGCTTTCAGGTGTAGTCATTTGGGTTAAGTTCTTTTTTTCATGTGCGTTGCTATATCTCAGACTCTAAAGTAAAGTGATTATAGTTAGACTAGAGTTTATATAGTGGTTCACAGCCTCAGAGTGATGGCTTACATCTAAGGGGGAGATGATAGAACAAGTAACCAAGTCAAGCCTTCAGATTCTAGTAGATGTACCAGTAAGTTGTAGAATAGTTGTAAGAAAGATTAATGCTTGACCCAATCTTATTTCAGTATTTTTAGTTGTCCCAATACCTACTCATGCCTTACATTTAGTTCCATGATCTTAATTCGTGTTCATACATATAATGAAGAATTATGTACTCTCCTAGTTCCCAAAAATGAGGAGTTCTAGTTCTTTCAGCAGTTGGAATCACATTCCATAAGTTATGAACTCCCAATTTAGGTCATGTAGCTCATGACGTATGTACTCAATCTTTACAGTATGATCAGTCCAAGTACTCAAGCAATACTTTTAATGATCAGCAAAATTCGGATTTATATCTTGCATGTCCTTAGATTAGACTTCTTTGATAAGTCCATGATGCTATATATTCTATTCCTTAAGCCTCAGTTGAGTATTAAGTTATTCATAGTATCCTCTCATATTTCGGGCCCTTATGTTCTAACCTTATATTACCTTTCCCTCGATCAAGATAGTGAGGATGATCAGTTGTCTGGATGGGAGAGAGTAAACATTTCTTGTTACTGGAAGATCATTGTATGCTTATTTTAGCTAAGGCAGTAAAGTGTGAAGTAAGATTGAAGCCAAGTCTTTAATACCTATCATGGTTAGTCGAAGTTTTATATAAGATGTTTGGGTAGTTGAAATCTTATGTATGTCTTCTTAGGAGTAGTGCATGGAAGTTGTTCTTGATAGAGGTTTGTAAGTTGTGACAAAGGTATTTTAGGGGAGTGTGCTTAGAAGTGCATATATGGTTATAGAAGTGAGGCTTGAACATCATGTTTGTATATTTAGATAAATGAA
The DNA here is from genome assembly GCF_002878395.1 of Capsicum annuum. Taxonomy (NCBI): domain Eukaryota; kingdom Viridiplantae; phylum Streptophyta; class Magnoliopsida; order Solanales; family Solanaceae; genus Capsicum; species Capsicum annuum. The sequence goes on along the minus strand of NC_061116.1, from coordinate 64,261,230 downwards.
CTGCACATTAGTAAGATGTCTAGTATGAGGTTGAATGTGGTTGTTGGAGTAGTAATAAGGATTTTCATGAGATGAGAAGTTGTGAAGTGCAGGGTGTGTTGAATTACGATTCAGACTAGTTGTACAGTGTTATGTGGTGTACCCTATGATTGTAGGTTAGGCATGAAGATGGTGAGGGAATTTAGTTCAGTTTAGACATGAGTAGAAGGAAATATCAACGACCTTGTTAAAATTAGAAGATGAATCAATAAGTATGGTTTTTAAGGTAAAAGAATAGTTGATAGAATATTTTAAAAGTGTGTCTAAGTTTCAAGTAAGGTGTTGCATTTCCTAAAGCCTAGTAAATTCCACCCTAGTCTACGATTCAAAGGCCTATGATTCCAAGCTATGGAATTATCGCAATATTGTAATCCCTTATTCAGATGTCTTGTTCAGATCTTGACCAAAATTCTTGGCTCCATCAAATCACTATAACTCCCTAGAGGGGTGTTGAAGAAACCCTCCACTTGAGCATGAGTATCTAGTATGATTCAGTTTAGATAGACAACAGTTCAGTTTAACAATCAGACACATAGATTTCTATGGATTTCCATTTTTCGAACTAGCCTAGTTTTACTACCTGAAGTTTCATAAGTACGATCGCACCATGAGCACATCAAGAAAATTCTAAACTCTCAGTATGAGTCATCTCTTCGTAAATAAGTAAAAAAGGCAAGTTAGCTCAGATTCAGACGAAGGTAACAACCTTCCTTCATTCAGCTCCTTTCTAATTAAAGATTCAGTTAGATAGCTATTCTTATCATGAGTATATGCATTCATCGAAGTATTCCAAAGTTTAGAAAGATATTGATTCAGTTTAATAAGTTATTTCAATTGTGTATCCTCAGTTTTCTCTGTATTCTTAACCAAAAGAGCAACATTCGGGGACGAATGACCCCAAGGGGAAGATAATGTAACACCCCGCATTTTAGGCTAGAACACAAACCATCATTTCTACATGTAGATGTTCCAAAATCCATAAATCCTATGAAAATTTGGTATGTTAATCAATTATATAGTGTGGGAATCTATTTTGGCATGAATTAAGATCATAGAGATCCCCTAACTCAAGGTCAAGTTGAAAGCTTTCCTATCGTTTGAGTTTTAGTGAGAGTCAAAACTTGAGTCGACTTCAATTAACCATAAATCCTTGTATATAATGAATTGGGTGTCCTACTATATATCAAATCAAATCTCTTCGAATTATCTTTCAAACGATACCAATTTCACCAAAATCCGTTATTAGAGCAAAGATTTATGCCTATTTTACTCCAGCGTATCAACCTGGAAATTTTGTGACGACATTTTGTGACGGCTTGTCACAAAATGTCATCACCATAAGCAGAAAGTCACAAAATCCAATATTTTGTGATGACATTTTGTGACGACTTGTCACAAGTTTGACGGCTTGTCACAAAATGTCGTCAACCTTAAGCCGAAAATCATAAAATCCACCCTTTTGTGACGACATTTCATGACGACTTGTCACAAGTTTGACAACTTGTCACGAATGTCATCAGCTATTTTTTCAGCAATTTAATGATGTTTTTGCAATGGTATTTTGGTCTTTTTCCTGCACTTCCCACGACTTATAACCCTCAAAGAATGTATTTTCTTCTATTTCTCTTTAGTTAAACATCTCAAAATTCTCTGCACACCTTCAACCACAAGGTTAGGGTTTCAACATAAAAACCCAATTATCTAGAGATTCAACCGTGAGAATTCAATAATTCTTGCATATTTGAATGCCCCATTAAGAGGGCTAAGAGGGGCACCCAATAGTTCGTGAATAACCTTCCGAAATTTTTGAAGTCATCCAAAAGCTCCAAGTTTAAGGTATGTGGGGTTTGAACAAGAACACCCTTTCGTTCTTGTATCCAAAAGTTTTAGTTTTCTTAAAGAATTTCGTATTTCCAAGATGAATTCATATTATTTTGCTATATTTTAAGTTTATGAGATTATGAAATTGTTCAAGTCTTGAATTGCATGATTATCTTGTTTAATTATGAGATAAATTGAGAGTTCATGATATAAATTGCACATTTCTATATTGATTTCATATTTTCAAGTATTCCCAAGACTTGTTGTTATGAGTTGAGCCTTATTGTTGAATTATGAGTTTTGAGAATGAGGAGTTGATGACTTTAAAAGAATTGCAAGAAGTATGTTCATATTTCCATTATTATGAGATCTTTAAAGCTTTAATGATAAGTCTGTCAAGATTTCAAGAAAGAAGTGAGTTTTGACCCTATGTTAAGAAAGAAATCCACAATCTTGATTTTGAGATAAAGGGGATGCGTTTTGGCTCCCATTTCATATTATTGAAATATTTTAAGATGGATTTTCTAAAATTCTAAGCTAAGTAAGGGAGTAGTATTTAGCACCGAGTTGGACTTGATTCTGAGGTCTCATGCCCCAGAACTACGTGCCCCCGTAGGTTTTTGATATACCCCAAGTGGGTTAAGATAGTGATCACTAAAGTTAAGGTTCTATTTGATGGCAAGGATAGAACATCTCTCCCCAATGTGGGTAAGACGTTGGACTCCATGTAGCTCACATAGCTTATGTTGGTTAGAAGAAACTCCCAAAGTAGTCCCCCACTCCATTTGAGATACAAGTTTATGTATTTTGAAATCTATGAGTCCTAGATTTCTAAGGCTCTCAAGTGTCAAAATCTTTAAGTTTCCAAAGAAGTCCCTAGTTTTCACGAGATTAAAGTGTATGCTCTGAAAGATGTTGTTTTAAGACTTTATCTATCTTACAAGTTTGAGAAATAAAGAAAGAATGCAGATCAAGAATGAAGTACAATGACTTATGTGATTTACATTACCTGTTTTCTTATTCATGATTATGATGGTTTTAATTCAAGCTATATGAGTCATCTATACTAACATGCATGTTTTCTATAAGGATTTATGATATTGATTATATAATTGCATACACCCCCATATACTTAGTACATTCCCAAAATGTTGATCCATATATACGTCTATGTGCTACATTGTCTCATAATGTAGGTACAAGACTTAGTGTGCACATTCAGATTCAGTCAGCTCACTACTTCCAGTCAGCAGGTGATGAATCTTTTTAATTCAAGATTTTGAGCCAGATAGACAATTTGAGAAGTTATTTATTTTCCTATTTCAGTTGTATTGAGTTAAGATAGTTGGGAGTCATGATCCGACTATCTAAAATTAGTACTAGTAAAGGCTTCATAGACAGTCAATAGAGTTAATGTATTCAATTTCAGTTTTATTTTGGTTAAAGCAGAGTTGTAATCTTATAAAGTTCAGATTTGTATTAATCATGTTCAAAACAGTTTTATGTTCTTGCTGATTTTATATAGATTTAAGAATTTTATTCAGTTGCTTATGAGTTATGCCTGTAGAAGGGTTAGTTTGGAGTCACTTATGACCCTAAAGCACCGTGTGACGTCTTGGGACCCTATTTTGGGGCGTTACAGATTATCAACAGCATATTTAGTAGTGAGTCCTCATCTATGAGGGCATGCTTTTATTTCAGTATTAGTTTATCAATAGTTTAGTAGTTGGAGTTAGTTGGGGGCTTGTCCTATTAACTCCACTTCAGACAGTTCAGTTAGAGCCTTTTCAGATAAAGTATTTCAGATAGATAGTCAATTTTCAGTATTAATTTATTAGTATTCAGTACGTTGTTTTCAGTTGTGAACCTTATGGTGACTTCCCCTTAATTTCCATATTTATCTTAATATTATTATTATTATTACTGTGTGATTATTTAGTGCTCACTGCAGATATCAGTCATGGGTTAGCTTGTGGTCCTTTGAGGTCGTAAGCACTATGTAGCGTTCGGAGTGTAGACTCAGGGCGTTACAAACTTGGTATCAGAGCCTAAGGTTCAACAGATTCCTAGAAAGTCTGAAAGCCGCGTCTAGTAGAGTCTTGTGCATGGGTGTGTAGCACACCATACTTACTGACAAGAGGCTATAAAGCGTTTTTAAGAAAAGTTTTCCTTCTTTCAGTATTCATATCGTGCGAGTGAGCATGAGCTCAAGTCACAGTATTAGTCTAATCCTTTTCTTACTTTCATTTACAGAACATGCCTTTCAAAAAGAACAACAGAATAAGAACAGGAAATCAGCCATCCCCTCAGCCCGTTCAGGCAGATCCTCTGGACGAGCATGTCTCCCATGTGGAATTCAGGGCTACATTTACTACCCTATCTACTTCAATGGTAGCCCAAAATGAATGCCTAGCTGCTATTTGGGCCAACCCAGTGGCCAATACTACTACATCCATAATTCGGGACTTCACCCGAATGAACCCTGTAGTTTTTACCGGGTCTAAGTCAGAGGAGGACCCATAAAAATTTCTTGATCGGGTGCAGAAAGTCATAGATATTTTGGGGGTGACAGATAGTGAGAGTGCTGAGTTGGCCGCATATTAGTTGCAAGATGTGGATCACTTATAGTTCAAGCAGTGGAAGGCAGAAAGGGTCGATATGTAGGGCTCGTAGAATGGGAGGAGTTTGCTACTACTTTTTCGGATAAGTTCTTCCCATTGGAGTTGAAGGATGTGAAGATGTTGGATTTTATTAATCATAAGTAGGGCAACATGACAGTGAAAGAGTATTCTCTCAAGTTTACTCATTCTGCCAGATGTGCTCCTCATATGGTAGTCGATAGCAAATCCAAAATGAGTAAGTTTGTATCGGGTGTGTCTAATAGTATGGTTAAAGAGTGTAGTACTATAATTCTGATTAAGGAGATGGACATATCCAGGATCATGGTCTATGCTCAACATATAGAGGAGGCTAATAATAAGGAAAAGGAGAGGGAGAACAAGAGAGCTAAAACAGGTAGCTTCAACTTTGCCCAACCTAAGTCAGAAGGTGGAAATCGTTCTCAATTCTGCCTGAAATCCTTAGTCCAGCTCCGTCCTTAGCCATTGCTCCAGTGTTGAAATTTAGAGATGACAATAAAGATAGGGCACTAGGCCCTAAACCTCAGGGTAGTGTTAGCAGTGCCCGAACAAACCCTCTTTTCCAGAAATATAGCAGAAACTACCAAGGTATCTGCAGGGTTGGCAGTGATGTATGTTTTGGATGTGGCAAGCCAGGCCATAGGGTCAGAGATTATCTTCAGTCAGGTTCTTAGGTTCAGTATAATTGTCCTTCAGCTCAATTTAGCCGCCCGAATCAGTAATGTGCCGCTTCCAGTGCCACTAGTGCGTAGCACCCAAACAGACTCTATACTCTTCTGTCCCGATAGGATCAGAAAAGGAAAGTTCTCCTAATATGGTCACTGATACGTTACAAGTTTATCATTTACATGTTTATGCTTTGCTATATCTAGGAGCTTTCTTGTTCTTTGTAACTCCTTATATAGCTGTTAACTTCGGAGTCAGTCTCAAAATCCTAGTAGAGCCTTTTTTAATCTCTACCTTAGTGGGTAAATCTATCATAGCCCGGCGGGTATACACGAACTGTTCGATTATGGTATCTCAGAAAGTCACTTTAGCAAACTTAGTAGAATTAGAGATAACAGATTTTGATATCATTCTCAACATGGATTAGGTTCATTCATGCTATGCTTCAGTTGACTGCAGAAACAGAATTGTCCACTTTCTGTTTCCAAATAAACCTGTTCTTGAGTGGAGGGGTAGTACTTCAGCACTTAGGGGTCAGCTTATTTCTTACCTTAGGGCAAGAAAAATGATATCTAAAGGATGTGTCTATCATCTCATTCGAGTTCAAGACTCTAGTTCAGAGACTCATAATCTTGAATCAGTATCAGTATCATGTGAATTTCCTAATGTGTTTCTTGAAGATCTTTCTAGAGTTTCTCCCAAAAGGGAAATTGACTTCGAAATTGACCTTCTTCTAGATACGCAACCCATCTCTATCCCACCATATAGAATGGCACCTACAGAACTCAACGAGTTAAAAAAACAATTAAAAGATCTCCTAGATAAGGGATTCATCCAACCTAGTATTTCCTCGTGAGGCGTACCTGTTCTATTTGTGCGTAAGAAAGACGATTCTCTTAGATGTGTATAGACTACCGTCAGCTAAATAAAGTCATGGTCAAGAACAAGTATCCACTTCCCAGAATCGATGACTTGTTCGACCAACTTTAGAGTGCCAGCTACTTTTCTAAGATAGACCTCAGATCAAGCTATCATCTGCTCAGAGTCAGAGCATGTGACATTTCGAATATAGCTTTCAAAACTCGGTATGGTCACTTTGAATTCCTAGTCATGTCATTTGGTTTTACCAATGCCCCAGTAGCTTTCATGAATGTGATAAATCGGGTGTTCAAGCAGTACTTAGACATGTTTGTCATAGTCATCATTGATGGCATTCTTGTCTACTACCGTAGTGAACATGATTATGGAGACCATCTCAGAATAGTGTTACAGACCCTTAGAGCCCATCAGTTATTCACCAAATTTAGTAAATGCAAATTTTGGCTAAGTTCAGTAGCTTTTCTTAGCCATATAGTTTCCGGTGATGGCATTAGAGTGGATGCTTAAAAGATCGAAGCTATAAGAAATTAGCCCAAACCCATCTCTCTATCAGATATTAGGAGTTTCTTAGGTTTGGCTTGCTATTACCGATAGTTTGTCGAGGGATTCTCGTCTATTGTATCTCCCATGTCTAGATTGACTCAGAAGAAAGTTAAATTTCAGTGGTTAAATTCTTATGAGAAGAGTTTTCAGGAGTTAGAGACTCAACTCACTATATCTCAATTTTGACTCTACCAGATAGTTCAAACGGGTTTGTGGTATATTGCGATGCTTCCAGAGTTGGTTTGGGGTGTGTTTTGATGCAGAGAGGTAAGGTCATAGCCTATGCCTCTAGACAGCTTAAGCCCCATGAAAAGAATTACCCCACTTATGATCTTGAGTTAGTAGTTATTGTCTTTGCCTTAAAGATTTGGAGGCATTATTTGTATGGGGTACATGTGGATGTGTTCACAGACCACAAGAGCCTGCAGTATGTGTTTTCTCAAAATGATCTAAACCTGCTTCAGAGAAGGTGGTTGGAGTTGTTGAAAGACTATGACATGAGCATCCTGTACCATCTGGGTAAGGCCAATATAGTGGCTGATGCTCTCAGTAGGATGTCTATGGGTAGTGTGTCTCACATAGAGGATAATAAGAAAAAGTTACTTCAGAAAGTTCATCATCTTGCCTGACTAGATATTTGCTTAGTCGATTCAGCAGAGGGAAGTATGTAGGTACAGAGCAGTTCAGAATCATCTCTGGTTTTTGAAGTAAATAAAAAATAGGATAGAGATCCCAGTTTAGTTAAGTTGAATTGGTCAATTAGAGAACAGAAAGTAAAGGTTTTCTCCTAAGAGGGAGATGGTGTGTTGCATTTCCAGGTCGATTATACGTGCCAGGTGTAGATGGCATGAGGCAACGAATTCTTGCAGAAGTGCATGGTGCGTGTTACTCTATTCATCCAGGGTCCACTAAGATGTACCGAGACTTGTGGGAGATCTATTGGTGGAGTGGGATAAAGAGAGACATTGCAGAGTTTATAGCTAAGTGCTCGACATATCAGTTGGTTAAGATTTAGCACCAAAAAACTAGTGGTTCTATGCAAGAGTTCAGTATTCCCACATGGAAGTGGGAGGAAGTGAACATGGACTTTGTGATGTGTTTTCCCCATACTCGTCATTAGCATGATTCAATTTGGGTCATCGTGGACAAAATAACCAAATTAGCCCATTTCCTACTAGTTCATACCTCTTATTCAGCTAAGGATTATGCCAAGCTCTATGTTAGAGAGTTGGTCGATTGCACGGAGTTCCGTTGTCCATCATCTCAGATAGAGGTACACAGTTCACCTCTCATTTTTGGAAAGCCTTCCAAAAGGGTCTAGGTACCCAAGTTCATCTCAGTACAACCTTCCACCCTCAGATAGATGGTCAAGTTGAGAGGACCATTCAGACTTTGGAAGATATGTTAAGGGCGTGTGCTATTGACTTTACGGGTAGTTGGGATGACCACTTACCCTTGATTAAGTTTGCGTATAACAATAGTTACCATTCCAGCACTCAAATAGCTCTATTTAAGGAGCTCTATGAGAGGAGATGTTGATCTGTCATTGGTTGGTTTAAAGTTGGTGAGACCATAGTGGTAGGGCCTGACTTTATATGTATTTGAAAATCTCTCCTATGAAGAGAGTGAAGAGGTTTGGCAAGAAGGGAAAGCTCAATCCTTGGTATATCGGTCCTTACCAAATTTTTAGACATTTTAAAAAGGTAGCTTACAAGCTTGAGTTGCCTTCAGATTTAACTTCAGTCCATCCAGTGTTTCATGTCTCCTTGCTAAAGAAATGTATAGGTGACCTAGTAGTTGTAGTCCCTATAGAGGGTGTAGATGTTCAGAATAGTCTCTCTTACGAATAGGTTCCAGTCGAAATCCTTGATTAATAGATTCGCAGACTGAGGAATAAAGAAGTTCTGCTAGTCAAAGTTCTTTAGCAAAATTAGTTTGTTGAGGGAGCTACTAAGGAAGATGAAGCAGATATATGACCAAGTACCCTCACCTCTTCTCTGGAGACTCAAACTCAGCTCAAGGTACCAGTTTTTCTTGAATTTACTCAGTTCCATGCTTAGATTACCTTTACAACTCTGTATCAGTTCAGCTGCATAGCATTCTTATATCATGTATACCTTCATGAAATAGCTCAGTTATGTGTTATGTTTTCAGAACTCAGTCATGATTCAGATATGAATGTTAGTATGATAGCTCAGTATATTAGTACTTTCAGTCATGTAATCACACTTCAGTTGTGCATGTTCAGTATATATAAATTTAGTCTATCAATATTCTAAGATTAGTCGGTCTCATTCGAGGATGAATATTCCCAAGGGGGAGATATTGTAAGACCCCGCAAAATTTCAAGCTTAACTCAGTCCGTTAAAGCTTGAAAAGAGGTCCTAGACTTAGAAAATTTCAGCTAAGTGTTTATACTTAGGAGTATTTTAGCCTTCATAAATTGGCGATTCTATTTCACGGCCTTTATGACCTTATATTATCAATTTTTAGGTTTATTCATGATCAGGAATATCAGTAGGTCACTTTGGGTGAATTTTAAATTTTCAAACATCGTTTGAGGCACGTTTGAAAATCCAAAATAGTGGATTGATGCGATCTCGATGCGCCGCATCGCCTATTACATCAATAAATATTTTCCTAAGCTCCCAGTGCCAAATTCCAGTGAGTCGAGGCAAACTCGATGTGTCGCATCGCCCATCACGTCGATAGTTAATTTTTTCCCCAGTTTTCAGTGTAATTCCATTGAACCAACATGAACTTAACGCGGCGCATTGGTCATTGAGTTGATGACATCAATGCAGCGCGTCAATCTACGCATCACTGGACACGTTTTCAGTCATTAAAAAGTCGCATCCATAGGGGTATTTGGGTCATCATCCCACCCATTTTCAGCCCCAAAACATAAAATCAAATGACACTAGAGGCAAAATTGCTCACTTTCTTTCAAATTCTCTCAAAACTACTCATGAATAAACCCTAGGGCTTTTAATTTCATGAGCAAATCTTTAAGAACAACCCATCAGTCTTCACGAATTCAAGCATCCAAGTATGGAAATATTCATCCAAGGGTTTCCTTCTACCCTCGAAGTTCAAGAAATTCTTTTAAACTACAAGATAATTTATTTCAGGAATTCCATGTGGGATTTGAGTGTATTCATGATTATGATGTTAATTGTGTTCTAATCCATAATTTATTCCAAGTTTCATATAAAATTATATCATGTGTATGGTGTCCTGTGAATTCATGTTAAAAGCCCTTGATTTTTGAATTGGGATGTGAAATTATGATGCCTACATGTTGTTTAGTATCATCTGCATAGATTTTGTTCCCCCAAGTGCTTGATAAATTGCTCATGTGTACTAAATGTGAAAATCATGACATGTGAAATCCATGAATTGAGTTGTTTATGATGTGTAATTTGATGATTTCACCTATGCCCTAAGTTGTGCATGTAGGGTGTTTGACAAAATGGCTAGGAGAATAGAAATTGGGTATTATAGCTCAATTGTGACTCAAATAATAAATGCATACTTTACCTTTTATAAAAGTCATATGGCCACCTTAATTTTTGAAAAAATGATTGGAGGTCATCATTTAAATGCTTAAGACTTGGTTACCCCGAGGGCACAAGAATATGCAAGAAAGACCCGTTTTAAGCACAAGCAAAGCCGTGTGTGGAAGATTGCTTGGAGCATCAAAGACATGAGGACTCACGATTTTGGACAACACTTAATGGGTCATGATTTGGTCATCTTCATTAAGGATATTTTGGTCACTTCATTGGGTCCAAATGCACTCCATGGCCACTCCACCCTTTAATGGCATTGTTGTCATTTTGCCTTATCTTGTAATAGAATATAAATAGAACATTTTAGGTCTTTTTCTCATTAGTTGTTCATTGATGTAAGACTTGAAACATGAAACACCTTTAGTTGTAGGGCTTGGAATAGCCACCACACCAAAATAAGGGCAACAAGTATGGATATCATTTGTGTTGCAATGTTAGCTTGAGACGTTAGTGTTTAGAGAAGGTAAAGTTCCTCTTGTGTCAACGTAGGAGTTAGGTTAACCGTTGTGTGTAGTGTTAAGGATCCAATATTACCATATTCTTGGATTCTTAAGATTATACCAACCAAGGTCTAACTATCTATCCATTTTGTTTATGTTGTAATCGTTTGTTTGTGTTCTTGTAATTTAAATCCATGACTTCTTGTTCTTATTTCATTGTTGTTGTTCTTCATCTTGTTGTTGTTAACATAGTTTGTCGTTAGCTATTTTTAGGTGATAAACACATCAATACATTGTGTTCTTGTTGTTATTTGTTGGATCCGAGTGTGGTCTTCAAAAGGGTCCTCGGATCTTTGATCTTGTGGACTGATTTTGAAGTGTGTTTTATGTTATTCTTGTAATTCTTGTATCATTTGGTATCAGAGACATCTTTGATTTTTTTCTAACAAGATCAATCTTGGGCTTGAGAGTTGAAAAAAAAGTATAAAAAAAAGAGTTGAAAAACTAAAAAAAAAAAATCTATAAAAGGAGCAATCTGCCTATTCTTGTTGTTCTTGGCCGAGAAAGTTGTTGTTCTTATTGTTGTCTTAGCCCAGACATGTTTCTTTGTGACTAGATCTTGTAGTCTTTTGTTGTTTAGAGTGTTTCTAGTGTTGGTTTCCTTCTCACCAACACTAAAAAGTGTCCAAATCTAAGCTTGAACTTGAACTTGTTGATCTTGTTGATCTTGTTAATGTGAACAAAGTGTGGATGATTTGATGTTGTTGTCATTCTAAGCCTTGACCGTGTTGAAGGCGTTGTTGTTGTGGAGTTGGGCATTGGAATTTGTTGTTATTCTTAGAGAATATTGTTGTTGTTCTTGGTTTTGTTATTGTGTTCTTGTTGTTCTTCACCCTTCTCATCTTTTGTTAAAACAAAAAGTGAACATTAGATCCACAAAAGGTGAAAGACCAAGTTGTAGTACTTGTTGGTGAAAGACTTCATCACATCACTCAAAAGACTTGACAACCACTTTTCACCTATTTTTCTTGATTTAAGGACCTTGTTTCAAGGAGAAAGTACCAAAAAGGTCAAGTCTTGTTTTGAACTTAAAAATGAAGCTCCAAGACCAAATTTCCCTTCATTAACCAAATCCACCATTTCCAAATTGTAGATTGGTCAAGACTTGAAATTGGAGAGTAAAATTTTGACAAAACCGGGTCCAATAGTGGACTGCCACATCACTAAATTATTGTTCACACAATATTTTGAGTTCAACTTTTAGATTTCTTAGTTTCATTTTATTGTTTCTTAGTTTCATCTGTTGGTTTGAACACTAATTGACGACCTAGTAATCTCCTACTAGCTTGTTAGTTAGTTTTTGTGCCCATTTGTTCATGTTAGCGTTATTTTGTGCTTTTCTTGTTTTTAAATCGTATAATTTCTTGGTTCAAGTTCAGACATTATTTCCTTGAGTCTTCAAACAAAGAATTCATTCTGACCAAGGAGTAGACTCACCCCTCGACTCATCACGAACTACAAGCCGACTTGCAACACTTGTGAATCTAAGTGTGAAACGATCAAGTGTGAGAGAGTGTGGTGAGGTTGTTTTGAACTAACTTGTGTTTTATTTTGTAGACTTGTTCTTTTCCTTTTTTTTAGGTCCCACTATTGCAAATGTTATTTTGGCTAAACTTAAAGCCATTACCCATCAATGGGAAGTGATAAATAAAAGGTTGGATCATATGGGAGCTCCAAGGGAGCAAGTGGGCTATCCGAACACACGTCAAGATGAAGACCATAGCTCATGTAAGCTACGAGGTAAAAATATTATCCCCTACACTCAAATGAACGTAGTTGCAGTTTTACCTAGTGTAGGAGTGCATGAGTCTTGATTTTATGATACTCTTGATATTGTTAGGTCACATGAGGACCAAACTCTTATTATAGGTACACAAGCACTAGTTGATTCTTTAGATGACGAAATTGATTCTCCTCGTGAGAATGATTTGTGTCCATCTGGTGCTAGCACTTACAACTTGACTAAGGTTCCATTACTAAGTGATGAGAGTATTCACACACTAGTTGACCCTTGTGAAAAACAAGGTGAGTCTATGTTGGTATGTTAATTGCCAACAACTAGTGAGGGTGAGCAAAATGATCAACCGAGCATAGATGATCTTGATTTGCTTGAATATTTAGAAAACCCAAGTTGTGATTGTCTTTGTGAAGATGATTTTAACCGTGGTCCTTTTACTTCCCGTGATGGTTTGTACGTATGTGAGGACAACTCTTGTGAAAGAGAAGGTGATATGTGCTTAGAAATTCCATCTACTTCGTCTTTATATGTTTCTTATGTTGGGCATATTCATAGTGAAAATTTTGAAACTAGTAATAAGTGCATTCATGGGAAACCTTTATTTAAAGATGACTTATGGAACACCTTTCTCAACCCTCTTTTAGTTCATGATATCTTCAATAGTGATAAAGAGGGCTTGCTTGATTTTGAGGATGACACCCTATGGGAAAGTGAGAGGGGCCGAGACCTAAGCCCTTGGTTACGTCTCCCATTCGATCCCGATAAATTCTTAGGGTGTGAAGGATGGATAGTTGTTGGTCGGTCCACTTGTTTGAGTGATATTGTTATATGTGTTAGGTGGACTTTACTTTCAATTAGGACACCACCCCTTGATGACAATTCCTTTCGTCAACTCCTTTGTAATTTTTTTCTAAGTCCCTCGTGATTATAATAAAGGACATGTGATTATATCTCAAGTGTGTACCTCCTTGGCATGTTGATGTTGTTTATCTTACTAACTCTAACCCTCATGTCACGAGGATGTGGTGTTTGTTTGTCTTCTATTTATTCTTGCAAGGTTTGGATTTGAGGTTGAATCCTTTTCAAGAAGGGAAGGATAATACAAGTCAAATGGCCACCTTAATTTTTGAAGACATGATTGGAGGTCATCATTTAAAGGCTCAAGACGTGGTCACCCCGAGGACACAAGAATATGCAAGAAAGACCCGGTTTGAGCATAAGCAAGGCCGTGTGTGGAAGATTGCTTGGAGCATCAAAGACTTGAGGACTCACAGTTTTGGAAAACACTTAATGGTTCATGATTTGGTAATCTTCATTAAGGGTATTTTGGTTACTTCATTGGGTCCAAATGCACTTCATGGCCACCCCACCCTTTAATGGCATTGTTGTCATTTGGCCTTGTCTTGTAATAGAATATAAATAAAATATTTTAGGTCTTTTTCTCATTAGTTGTTCATTGATGTAAGACTTGAAACATGATACACCTTTATTTTTAGGGCTTGGAATATCCACCACATCGAAATGAGGGCAACAAGTATGGATATCACTTGTGTTGTAATGTTGGCTTGAGACGTTGGTGTTTAGAGGAGGTAAAGTTCCTCTTGTGTCAACGTAGGAGTTAGGTTAACCGTTGTGTGTAGTGTTAAGGATCCAAGATTACCATATTCTTGGATTCTTAAGATTATACCAACCAAGTTCTAACTATCTATCCATTTTGTTTATGTTGTAATCGTTTATTTGTGTTCTTGTAATTCAAATCCGTGACTTATTAATCTTGTTCCATTGTTGTTGTTCTTCATCTTGTTGTTAAAATAGTTTGTTGTTAGCTATTTTTAGGTGATAAACACATCAATGCATTGTGTTCTTGTTGTTTTTTGTTGAATCTGAGTGTGGTCTTCAAAAGGGTCCTCGAATCATTGATCTTGTGAACTGATTTTGAAGTGTGTTTTGTGTTGTCCTTGTAATTCTTGTATCAACACTTATGACCAAGACTGACTTCCATGATATTGTGTGCATTATGAGTATTTGATGGAATGTTCATAAGATTAGGTTGATGAAAGTATGACATGTCTATATGTAATTCCATCCATCTACAACATTATGACAACCATGTGTTTTATGAAATCCACAACTTATTGTATTATGAATTATTGATATTGGTTATGTGTTCACGAAGTGTCAAGTCTTGTAAGTTTTATGCTATCGAGTCCTAGGGGTACATGTACCCGATAATTTAGTTGTGTGCCTAGATCCAGTGTTAGTTTTCATGATACTCCCATTCAAGTCATGATTATTAGAATTCAGTCAGTTACATGACTCAGGAAAACTCAGTAATCTCAGTAATCTCAGTCAGTTATCCGATCTTAGTAGTATTCCATCAGTCAATGAAATTTTGTGAACTTTATTCAAATCATCTAAAAGATACAATAAGTAACAGTTCAGTTCAGTTTAAATCAGTTCAGTGTATCTTTAGTTAGGAGTAGGATTCAGCTCCGAGTGAACCCAAGGATGGGGACTCACCTATTAGTCAGTAGAGGGTGTGATCCTTAGAAGCAATCCTTGCATTCTAGATTTACGTAGCCAGCATAGGTTAAGATGTACCCTACGAGTTTAGGGATTATACACCTCATTTGAGTTCCCTACTAGAAGGGGTTGCAGAAGAGCTCCCTGTTAGAGAGGTTTACTCACAGCTTGTCTTTACCCATGGCATGGTACTGACACCCTTCCAGCTTATTCTAAGTTTTAGATCCAGTCTCAGTAATAGAACTTAGTTCAGTTCTACAGTTTCAGGACTGTCAGATACAGTCGCTCAGCTCAGTATAGAGCTCAGCTAGTTCCATCAGAATCAGGACTGTCAGACACAGTCACCCAGTTAATAGTCTATTAATTATACAAAATTCATGTTACCAGTATTCAGATTTCAGGACTGTCAGATACAGTCAATCAGACCAGTTCTTCATAATCAGAACCATCAGAAATAGTCATTTCTTTATCAGTAATATGACATCAGTTCCTCAGCACTCAATAGACTAAGTCTTTTATTATCCTAGTAGTATTACCCAGATATCAGTAAATCCACGTTATCAGAATTCATGAGTCAGTATTATCATGATCTCAGATGCAGTACCTTATTTATGCATGTATTCTCATGTTCATGTTATTTAGTCAGTTAGTATTATTCATGCGTATGAACCATTGCATTCATCCTACCTCACTTGCATACTAGTACATTCAATCGTACTGATGCATTTGCGCTATGATGTTTTATATCATAGGTTCAAAAGCACGCGCTTCGGAGTATCAGTAGCATTCCAATCTTAGTTATTAGAGTCAGCAATGAGTCCTCATTATTTGAGGATGTTATTTTTTGATTATTTCATTCTTTTAGTACTTAGTTTATTTTAGCAAATGGGGTTAGTTGGGGGATTGTCCCATCAACTCTTTATTCAGACAGTTCAATTTTAGAGGCTTTCATACTACAACATGTTCTGACATTTATTTTAGTTATTTTGGTATTGTTATACCATATTTTCAGTTATGTATCAGTATTGAACCTTATGGCCTTTCAGTTCATGTTTTCGCATTTATGATATTACCATTATTATTCAGGGCTCAGTTACAGATATCATTCATGGGTTAGCTTATGGTCCTTCGGGATTATGAGCACCGTGTAGCATTTTGGGTACCAGATTCGAGGCGTTACAAACTTGGTTTCAGAGCCTAAGGTTCAACAATGTCCTAGGAAGTCTTAAAAGCTACTTCTAGTAGAGTCTTGTACATGGGTGTGTTGTGCACCGCACTTACGTACAGGAGGCTATGAGATATTTTAGGAACAGTTTCTCTTCTTTCAGTATTCATGTCATGTGAGTGAGCATGAGCTCCAATCAAACTCTCAGTTTGAACTCTCCTTCTCTTTCGTTTACAGAACATGCCTCCCAATAGGGCTAACGAAAGAAGAACAGGGAATCAGTCTACACCTCAGCCCATTCAGGCAGATCCTCTAGATATGCACGTCTCTCATGTAGAATTTAGAACTGCATTCACTACTTTATCTAATTCAGTCACAGCTCAGAATGACCGGCCAACTGCTGTTTCGGCCAACCCAGTGTCCAATTCTGTTGCAACCAGGATTTGGGACTTCAACCGAATGAATCCTCCCATATTCTCCGATCTATGTCTGAAGAGGATCCACAGGAGTTCCTCGATCAAGTTTAGAAAGTCACAGATATCATGAGAGTGACTTTTAGTGAGAGTGCAAAGTTAGCCGCCTATCAGCTACAAGATGTAGCCCATATGTGGTTTAAGTAGTAGAAGGTATATAGGGGTGCATATACAAAGCCCATAGAATGGGAAGAGTTTGCTATGGCTTTCTTAGGTAGATTCTTTCCCCTAGAGCAGAAAGAATCCAAAGTGTTAGAATTTATCAACTTAGACAAGGTAGCATGAACGTAAAAGAATACCACCCTCAAATTCACTCAGTTAGCCAGGTATGCTCCTCATGTAGTAGCAGACAGTAGATATAGAATGAATAATTTTATGTCTGGGATATCAGGTAGAGTGGTTAAGGAGTCCAGGACTGCGATGTTGATTAAGGAGATGGACATATCTAGGCTTATGGTCCATGCTCAACAGATTGAGGAGCAGAAACTTAAGAAAAAGAAGAGGGAAAATAAAAGGGCCAGAAATAGTAGTTATAGTTTTTCTCAGCCAGTGTCACGGGGTGGTAACCATTCTTAGCATAGATAGAAGTTTTCAGCCCCAGTTCAATCTTCAGCTAGTGCACTAGTACCAAAGTTCAGAAATAACCGTAGAGATGGGGGACCAGGCTCTAAGGCCCAGGGTAGTGAGAGCAGGTTTTTACTCATCCACTTTATGAAGAGTATGGTAAGCATCATAAAGGTATATGTAGATTTGGTAGTGATGTGTGTTTCAGATGTGGCGAGACAGGTCACAAGGTCCGATATTATCCTAGGCCTGGCCCTAGAAGTAAGAACGGTCATCCTTCAACTTAGTCTGGTCCCCCAAATGAGTAGGGTGCCAATTCCAGCGCTATCTGTGGGCAACGCCCAAATAGACTCTATGTACTTCAGTCCTGATAGGATTAGGAAAGTCCTCTTGATGCAGCCACTGGTATGTTACAGATCCCTCATTTACATATTCACGTTTCTTTAGATTCAGGAGCTTCTTTTTTCTTTTGTAACTTTTTGCATAACAGTCAACTTTAAGGTTAGACCAAATATTAACAGGACCTTTTTCCAGTACCCACCCCAGTGAGTCAGTCTAACACAGCCCAACAGGTATACAGGAACTATCCGGTTATGAAATCTCTGAAAGTCAGGTCTTCAGGTTCCAATAGTAATACCAGTATGTATAGGAAATCCATAAGGGAAGATGATTCCCGACCCATTCCTATCTCAGTGCAAAGTTTTATAATTCAACCATCATGATACTTATGCATACTTTCCATTTTAGTCCCACGAATACAACTTATATCCATACACTTTTCATAGAACAGTGTGTGTTTCTAGTTTCTCGTATGAGGAGTCTAAGTTCATCCAATGTTGCGAATCATGTTCCATGAATTCAGAAATTCCAAACCCAGTTCGTGCAGCTCATGACTCATGCACTCATGTCATGTTTTATAGTATTCTTAGCCCACATGATTAATGACTTCACTCATAGTGTTCAATCAAACTCAGATCATGCCATATATACCCTTAGTTTAGATCCCTCAGTGAATCTGTAGTGTTAATATTCCATCTTGCAGGCCTCAATTACAGTGTCAGTTCAGTAATCAATATTCAGTAAAGGACTCAGACAGTCCTATAAAACCATGGCTTTCAGCTATCAGTTACTTAGCCATCAGAATTTAGTACTCCCATACCAGTCTAACCCTCAGTTATAGAAAACCAGCATTCAGTCTCAGTTACAGTCTTAGTTATGGTTACAGTCTCAATTACCATCTTAGCTACAATCTTAGTCCTAGTCCTAGTCCAGTAGTTAGATCAGAAACTCAGTCCAGTTTTAAGATTACCCGACCATAGCATATGGCCATCAGTTACTCAGTTATTAGTATTACAGTGCCTCAGTTTACAGAATATTTCCAAATCATGATTAGATGCCTGGTCTTGCATTCTTAAGATAATATAGTTTTCCCTCACTTATGCTCAATTACCTTATATTGCCCAGTCAGTCATTACCTCCTATATATAATACCCTATAGTCTTAGTCTAGCTATCCAGACTAAGTACAGTTCAGTTTTACACGCCCAGTATTTAGATATAAGTTATTCAGTTAACCAGATAAAGTTAGTTTATATTTATGCATTCATGCTCGGCACCCACGTAAATCTTTTCAGTAGTCTCAGTTGCAGTGCGTAAGGTCTAATCACTTTGTCTTAGCTTCAGATTTCGGATATCTAGCTAGGATTTAGTTCATAGGTTCCTTGTGTATTGCCCTAGTTTTCTTCAGTATCTTAGCAAAATTAGTATTCTTCGAGGGACCTAGTGTCCCAAGAGGGAGATACACGATAATTCACCGAACTCTCATGACACAAAACATGCCATTATCTCTTCTCGTAATAAATCTAGTTTGGAGTAAGGAGGTACATATAAGTTAACCCTCAAACATTGACCTCAGCTGTAAGCCACATATTTAAGGTACTCAATTCATATCATGGTATCCAGCTCATGTATCACATTCCAGACTCAGTTATGTCCATGTGTTTCTGCTCATGCATATCTAGTAATTAATTTTAGGCTCATTAGCATTTTCAATTTAAGGAAACAGTCTCACTTGAACTTATCCAGTTTTATACTTAGATTTCCATGATAAACTTGGTATTAATTACCATTGCATATTCATTCATGCATTCATCAACCAGTTAACCATGCATCAAATATGCATGTTTAATATGATACATTCAGTTTATCGGTCATGTAAATCATGGAATCATGTTCCAGTTGTTCATGTTCGGTATGTACGTTAGTTTATCTTTTCTTCCCTCTCTGTCAGTCTCATTCAAGGATGAATGTTCTCAAGGGGAGATATTGTAAGACCCCGTAAAATCCTAAAGCTTAATTCAGTCCTTTAAGCTTGTCAAGGGGTCCCGAACTTAGAAAATTCTAGCTAGGTTCCCAGACTTAGCCTATTATTGGCCTTCAAAAGTTGGCAATCTCATTTCGCCACCTTAACGTCCTTTAATGGTCCATATTTTTATTAGTTCATGATCAGAAAGGTCAATAGGTATTTCCAAACAAGTTTTAAATTTTTTGAAACATGTTTAGATTATGTTCGAGTCCCAAAATAGTGGACCAACATGATCATGGCACGCCGTGTCACCAATCACGTTGGTCAACACTTGTGTAGGCTGCCAGAGCTAAAACTTTTGAGGCTTGATACGATCATGGCGTGACACATCGAGTATCGCATCGCAACCATCAACGCACCACATCACTTATAGCGTCAGCACTTAGTTTTTAGTCATTAAATATCCCCATTTTAAGGGCAAAAGGGTCAACTTACCATCCTTAGATAAACCCAATAACACATGATTCAGCCATATTTCACCTAAAATATAGAGTTTATCTCAAGCTTCTCTCAATAACAAGTTAGGGTTTTTAATTAAGGATTCAAATTCATTACTCAAATTCAAAATCTCTTCATCAATCTTTGTAAAATCAGGAACTAAGGTATGTCAAGTGTTGATTTATGGATTTCCTTCATCCATGAAGTCCAAGAATCCTCTTTCAAATTATTAAACATGATATTTATGTTGTGGGTTGTTTGTAACCATGTTTATTTTGCTGTATGATTCCCAAGTTGAAATCTTTAGGTATTTTTATGGAACTACGTTAGCATGCATGATGAAATCTATAAATTGAGTTGTTTATGATGTGTAATTTGATGATTTCACCTATGCCCTAAGTTATGCATGTAGGGTGTTTGACAAAATGGCTAGGAGAATAGAAATTGAGTATTATAGCTCAATTGTGACTCAAATAATAAATACTTGCTTTACCCTTATGACCAAGACTGACTTCCATGATATTGTGTGCATTATGAGTATTTGATGGAATTTTCATGAGATTAGGTTGATGAAAGTATGACATGTCTATATGCAATTCCATCCATGTACAACATTATGACAACCATGTGTTTCATGAAATCCCCAACTTATTATATTATGAATTATTGATATTGGTTATATATTCACAAAGTGTCAAGTCTTGTCAATTTCATGCTATCGAGTCCTGGGGGTACTTGTACCCGACAATTTAGCTATGTGTCTAGAGCCAGTGTCAGTTTTCATGATACTCTCATTCAAGCCATGATCATTAGAATTCAGTCAGTTATATAACTCAGGAAAACTCAGTAATCTCAGTAATATCAGTCAGTTATTCGATTTCAGTAGTATTCTGTCAGTCAACGGAATTTAGTGAACTCTTTTCAAATTGGCTAAAAGATACTATTAGTAACAGTCAGTTCATTTTAAATTAGTTCAGTGTCTCTTTAGTTGGGAGTAAGATTCAGCACCGAGTGAACCCAAGGATGGGGACTTACCTGTTAGTCAGTAGAAGGTGTGATCCTTGTATTCCAGAACTGCGTAGCCAGCATAGGTTGAGATGTTCCCTACGAGTTCAGGGATTATACACCTCATTTGAGTTTCCTACTAGAAGCGGTTGACAGAAGAGCTTCTCGTTAGAGAGGGTTTACTCACAACTTATCTTTACCCGTGGCACGGTACTGACACCCTTCCAGCTGGGGTTAAATGTTGGATCCCACCAGTTTAATTTTGAGGCATATCGGTTAGACGATTACCTCCCACAGTCTTAGTTTCGGATCCAGTCTCAGTAATTGAACTCAGTTCAGTTCTACAGTTTCAGGACTGTCAGATAGAGTCGCTCAGCTCAGTATGGAACTTAGCTAGTTCCATCAGAATCAGGATTGTCAGACAAAGTAACCCAGTTAATAGTATATTAATTATACAAAATTCATATTACCAGTATTCAGATTTAAGGACTGTCAGATACAGTCAATCAGACCAGTTCTTCATAATCAGAACCATCAGAAATAGTTATTTCTTTATCAGTAATATGACATCAGTTCCTCAACACTCAATAGACTAAGACTTTTAGTATCCCAGTATTATTACCAAAATATCATTAAATCTACATTATCAGAATTCATGAGTCAGTATTATCATGATCTCAGATAAAGTTACGTATTTATGCATGTATTCTTATGTTCATGTTATTTAGTCAGTTAGTATTATTCATGCATATGAACCATTGCATTCAGCCTACCTCCCTTGCATACTCGTACATTCAATCGTACTAACGTATTTGCGCTGTGGTGTTTTATATCATAGGTTCAGAAGCACGCGCTCCAGAGTATTAGTAGCATTCCAGTTTCAACAGTCAGAGTCAGCAGTGAGTCCTCATTATTCGAGGATGTTATTATTTGATTATTTGATTCTTTCAGTACTTAGTTTATTTTAGCAGATGGGGTTAGTTGGGGGATTGTCCCATCAACTCTTTATTCAGACAATTTAGTTTTAGAGGCTTTCTGACTATAGCATGTTCAGACAGTTATTTCAGTTGTTTTTGTATTATTATACCATATTTTCAGTTATGTATCAGTATTGAATTGTATGGACTTTTAGTTTATGTTTACGTATTTATAATATTACCATTATTATTTAGGGCTCAGTTATAGATATCAGTCATGGGTTAGCTTATGGTCCTTTGGGATTATGAGCACCGTGTAGTGTTCCAGGTACCAGATTCAGGGCGTTATATCAGTATATTCAGCTAGACAATAGAACTCAGTAAACGTAGTCCAGTTCAGTCAATTAATACGATCAATAATAGTTCAGTCCAACCTAGTACAGTTTAAAAATCAGTTTAGGGTTTATTCAATTAGGAGTAGGATTCAACACCAAGTGAATCCAAAGATGGGAACTCACCTGCCAGTAGAGGGTGTGATCCTTAGAAGTAGTCCTTGTGTTCCCAAACTACGTAGCTAGTGTAGGTTGAGACATTAATTTGCTAGTTGAGGGTACCACCATTCTCGTACAAAGCACCTACCATATGAGGGTGACTCTTCGGCTTGTATTTACCCTTGGTACGATACTGACCCCCTTTCAGCTGGGGTTACAGGTTGGATCCCAATCAGTTTAGAGAGGGGCATATTGGTTAGATAATTATCTCCCATAGTTTTAATTTTGTCTCAGTATAGAACTCAGTTTTGTTCTACAAAATCAGGATTGTCAGACACAGTTACCCAGCTTAGTATAGAACTCAGTTTAGTTCTCTAGAATTAGGACTATCAGAAATAGTCACCCAGCTATCATTAATTCAGTTATTAGTAAACTTATATATCAGTTGTTCAGTTATCAGAACTTAGTATCCAGTGTGACTATAATCTTAGATATAGTATATGTAGATATATGCACAGTATTGCATAATCAGCGTTTCATCAGTTTCAATTATACATGTACTCTCATTCAGTTATATTCATGTTACTCAGCTAGTTATTATTTATGCATATGAACCCATGCATTCAGCCTTACCTCACTTAGCATACCAGTACATTCAAAGTACTGACGCATACCTTTCTTTTGTGCTATGATGTCTTATATCATAGGTTCAGACACATGGGCTCCTGACCGCACTTAGCATCCCAGATTATCAGCAGCAGATTTAGTAGTGAGTCCTCATCTATCGAGGGCATGCTTTTATTTTAGGTATTAGTTTATCAGTAGTTTAGTAGTTAGAGTTAGTTGTGGTCTTTTCCCATCAATTCCACATTTAGACAGTTCAGTTAGAGGCTTTTTAGAGTAGAGTATTTCAGACAGATAGTTAGTTTTCAGTATTAATTTATTAGTATTCACTACTTTGTTTTCAGTTGTGAACCTTATGGTAACTTCAGTATAATTTCTGTATTTATCTCAGTATTATTATTATTATTATTATTGTTATTATTATTATTATTATTATTATTATTATTATTATTATTATTACTGTGTGATTATTCAGTGCTTACATTAGATATCAGTCATGGGTTAACTTGTGGTCTTTTGGGGTCGTAAGCACCTTATAGCATCCAGGGTGTAGACTTGGAGCGTTACACCTTACATCGGCAAACATGAGTTTCCAGTATTGGTCCTCCCGGGACCTCCACCTTTCATGGTTTTTCTACATATATTAAAACCATTTACATATTTCAACCATTTACCAAGGAGTCTTTTAGTTAGGTATTAACCATTGGTATCGTCATACCAAAATTAGTGCTTTCAAGTCTATTCTAACCATTTCATATAAAACCAATAAACCATAATTAGACTCCATCGTTTCCAATTAAACCACGATCATGGCTACCAAGGCCTTTCCAAACCATTTAAAACCAACCAAACCAATTTAGGTTCCATTACTTTTTATGCAATATGCATATTTCATGAATAGTCAAACTATGTGAAAAATTATTCTCATTGACATTTTAACAAACAGGTTGAGGGCATATAGGTTTCAAAACCATAACCAAGTACCCCTAAATCCATTTACCATTATCATATATCCCACAATGTCAAAAGCATGAAGAAAACATAATTAAACCATGAGAAACATTGTTCAACCATAAACATCCAAAACCCCAACCATTATGTCAAAACCATAACAATATCATGAAAACTATACATTAAAATATGAGATTTTTATTAACTAACAATAAGGAAGGGTTTTGAAATTATGAATATAAATATGTTTCAAGCATCTTTATGATATTGATTTGGTCTTTAGGCCTAATTCCAAAGTGATTTGATATATGATATATGTATATGCATGTATTCCAAAAAGATGTTAACTTGAAAGCATGAATGATATGGAATCCCTCTCTTGATATGAATTTATTTTAAATGTTCATATGATGTAAATTGTTTGAAAACATCTTGAAAAGCATGACATGAAATATTTTTAGAATTGATATGATTTTGACTTGAAAGTGAGAGGGCTATTTGTGTTGAAACATGTTGAATACAATGGTTGAATGAGAAGAATGATGTGATATTGATGGTTTGCAAGTCGGGTATGAAGATACCCTACAAAATATGATATGTGATTAAATTAGATGAAATTTGAATGTATTGATTTTTCATGAGATAGGTGGATGCCAGAAGAAGGCGTTTGAGTGTAAGGGCTCATCGCTGGAAACCATGTTTGTCGACATGGAAATTTGGTACCCTGCTTTGTGATCTTGCATACCTAACTTTATGTCATTCCTAAATTAGGACTATGGTTAAGAGCCCTACTTTGTGATCTTGTGTACTACCATTGGGTCGAGACACGCTGCTGTGTGATCTTATGTGTCTTCCTCTCACTTATACTCTAATTTCAGCGAAAATCAAGGTTTGACAATTGGTGTAAATGTGATATGTAGGGTATTCCACCTATCTCAACTGCATTGCATTGTGGTTGAAAACAATTACATTATGCCCATGTATTTTTAAATGATTTGATATAAAACTACTTTATAATGGCTCTCAACTATATTTTGTAAAAATAGTATGTTTTGGTTTGATATCTCTGCATACTAGTACTTTTGTATTGACCCCCTTCCCTCCCAAGTTCGGAGGTACAGTCTAGGGGTCTAGAAAATTAGTAGATTTCCTCAGACAGATTCGCAGAGTCACTTGGTGAGCCTTCTATATTTCGGAAGGCCTGATATCTGGCAGTTTCATTTATCATTTATTAGTTTTGGGTCTACTAGGGGCCTTGTCCTAGTTTTCATATTTCAGTTATGTAGTAGAGATTTCGCAGACGTTATAGAGATGTTAATTGATATTGTGGGACATTATTCCCCATTATTATTTTCATATGATTCTTGACCATGTTTCTGTTATATAGTGTATCTTTCATATTTTTTTTCATACAAGTCATGTGCATGATTACCAGATAGATAAGGGGTGTTTCGGGCCTTAATGGTTCAGAATACTCATCACGGTCAGGGCCCCAGTTCGGGTTATGACAAACTTGGTATCAAAGCACGGTTCATGGTCCCAGGGTGTTTGCGAAATCGCTTCATGTAGAGTCTTGTTTATAGGTGTGTAGGGTGCCACACTTATAAGCAGAAGGCTACTAGGCATTTAGGGATGTCTCTCTTTCTTTATCTTTTAGTCCGTGCAATAGAGTTGGAATGTTCCCCTTTCATGCTCTAATTCGTGCTATGGTGTCGCCCATATGAAAGTAAAGTCATCCCAAATTCTTTCCTTACTCTGATGTTCTCAGACATGTCCCATTATTGGGCTGATTCAAGTGTAAAAAGTTTAGAATATACATGATATAGTCCTTTCTGATTGAGTCCTATAAGATTTAAAAATTGTGCAAAGACTCGATAGAAGTCTGTTAGTGCATCAATATATGTTGATTCTGATGTAAATATTGATGCTGATGGAGTCGTGCATTCCAGATTAAGGTATTAAGTATATCTAGTCCCTCTCAAAATCTTATTACAGATGTGGACAATGTATAGCAAAATGTTGGAACTATATTTCTACCCAAATAGTAGCATAATTTAAAGTGTTGTTGTCATGAACTATTGGTAGTGATATTGGACCAAGAAGTTGGTGATGTAAAGTCACAAAGTTAGAAGTCAGAGTGATGGTGATTTTATGTAAATGAATATTTCAGTTGAATAACCAATGTTTGAGGATGATTTACCCCTTTATAGTGATAAACTAATGTGGTCGCTAGCAGCGTGTGTGGACAGTATGGTAATCCATGGAGGAAGTGTTTTACTCAGATTTTTATTTATACAGAATAATATGTATATTCTTAGACCATTAAATATTATGTGTCAATTTTCTATCCCTTGTAATATGTAATCTTGTTATCATGGTGTTTTTGAAAAAAAATTAAAAAATTTAAAGTCTAGTGAAGCCGTGTGGGGCTCTTTCGATTCACTAGCATAGTTGCCTTGTCATCCATCTCATTTTCTTGTTCAAAATACAAAACCAAAGTCTAGTAAAGCCGTGTGAGTCTTGTTTTGATTCACTAGCAACTTGTTTTCCAACTTGTTGTTCTTTCATTGGTTTAATATATATATGGCTGAATCTGTTTGTATGAGATTGAGTTGGTAAAAAGGTAATTCGTCCTTGTGAGTTAGTTTAGTATAAGGTAGAAAGGAGTTGTTAGTCAGGGTGATTTGTTGGTTACTTGAATGTGAAAATGGCTATATTAGCGAGTAAGTTATGATTATAGACTCATGGATGTTTGAGGAATTTAAAAGCAGTCTAAATGTATGATTAAGTGAGTAAGTATGAAGTGAGGAATCCGTATAAGTAGAAAATATTATATGGGGTTATAATATAATATTAAGGTTGATCATGTCTATTACGTGACCTTACCCCTTGACCTTCTTTTGTTGATAGTTGTAAACTAGTACTACTTATGAGAAAGTATGTAGCAGATTTTGAAGTATTTGGGATAGAATGTTCCAATTTGATGGATTAGTATATTATGTTGCACTCGTCATTGGTGGTAGATGATTGATGCTAGACCATTGACTTGAATTTAATGTAGGATGTGGATGTAAGAATAGTGGCATGAGATTAATGATGTATATTTATGGGAATAAATATTAGTAGGCTTGATGTGTTGAAATAGTACGTGCTAATGAGTTATGATAAGGAAGACCATAAGGTCAAAGTTTATTATTGTTGTTATGAAGTTCTAGTGTACTAGTGTTTCTTGATGTTTATTTCATGGTTTCCAAGTGAGAATCATGCGTAAGGTTGGGTTGTAAAATCATGTTTAGCACTAGACATTAAGTTTGGATAGTTGAAGTTCATAAAGGTGGATGTGATGATATCTTGATCAGTGATGTTAGTTATATGAAAGTGATCTAATAGGCTTGAACGGTGTATGAAATGGCTTAAGTTTAAATTGATTCGTTATGAAGTATAATATTGTAGGTATGGTGTAGAAGTATGCCAAGATGATATGAGGTTGCGGTATATTTTTCTAAGACTATTACATAATTTGTGTGGCTAGTGGTACCATTGAATTGTTAAGTGGAGAAAGACTAGTTAGATGGTATATGGTGATCTAAATAGCCATGTTAAGTGTTAGAATCTAAGTTTAAGTTTTGAAGGTTGAACCGATAGCAATAAGTATTGGTGGCTTTGGAAAAATAGAGTGTATCCCAGAAGGTAGTCATTCAGGTTAAGTCTGCGATATGCATGTATTATCATTTTTTTCTTTCAGAACCTAGAGTGCAGTAAGTGTAGTTTAGTTAGAATCTGGTAAGGGATCTCCCAAACTCTAGATGATGACTTGAAGCAAAGGGGGAGATGATAGAACAAATGACCAAGTAAGGCTCTCAGATTATAGTAGTAATGCTGTATGATTTAGAACATCAGAAAGTGAGGGTGAATCTCAATCCATTCCTACCTCAGTTTTTTTTTAAGCTATTCAAATGCTTACTCATGCCTTACGATCGAGTTCCATGATCGTAGTTCATGATTCCTGTATATGATAGAGAGTCACATACTCTTCCAGTTCTAATATAATGAGTTCTAGTTCATTCAAGTAGTCAGAATCACATTCCTTATGTTATGAACTCTAGTTGAGGTCATGCAACTCATGACATATGTACTCACTCTTTATAGTGTGCTCAGTCCCGTATAAAAATCTTTTTATGCTTCAGGATCTTATGTTTTAACCTTTTAGTGACCCTCCCTATGTAATGATAGTGGTGATGATGTAAATGTTCTTGTTGATGGAAGATCATAGTATGCTTGCTTAGATAAGGCCATAAGTATGAAGTAAGAGTTGGGGCCAAGTCTTTGATACACGTGCTAGTTAGTGGAAAAGTTTGTGTGTGTATGTCTTAGGGTAGCGCGTGGGAGTTATATTCATAATAGTTTAGAAACTATGTGAAGTATGTATTTATGGGTGGTTGCCTTGAAGTCAACATGTGGTTATAAAATAGGCTTGAATGACGTTTTGGGATTGTAGTGGAAGGTCGCAATATGCATTAACGACTTCATATTAAGAGTTTGGAGTAGTCATTGAAGTGGTAAGGCATGTTATGCTTAGGATGTGATCTTTAAACGAGGTATAGAAGGAGGCATCATATGGTTTAGAATAATAGCGTGGTGTAGCATGTTGTATTTTTGTGACTTAGAGTTAGGCTTGATCGCGGTGTAAGGATTAAGCTATTTTAGACATTAGTAGAAAAAAAATAAAATTTTTCAATGCTCATATGAGAATTTTAAGCTGAATTGAATGAATATGATATTTATAGGGAATAGTATAGTTAAGGGATATTCGGGAAGTGTGCTAAGCTTGAAAGTAAGAAGTTGTATTGCCAAAGGTCTGGTAATTCAATCCTAATTTAGGAGTTATATGTCTATATTCCAGACTACAAAGTGGTGTCATTATGGCGATTCCTTAGTGGGTGTCTTGTGTAATCCATACCCAAGATTCGTGGCTCCCTACTACTGCTAGAACTTCCTTAGAGAAAGTGTTGAAGAGAATACTCCAGTTAAGTATGAAGGTCCAGCATAATTCAGTCTGTATAGTTAGTAAGTCAGTTTAATAAGCAGATTTGCATGGCTTGTTTTCTTGTTTTTTCATTTATTCATGCTACCCAAAATCTCAGACATGCTATTATTCCAAGATAGAGTATACTAGTAATTGCGAGTATATATCAGTTCATGTGTCACGCAATAGATTCAGATTCCGGAGGTTCAGTTATGATTCAATTCGTAGGTACCCTGTACATCGCCTCAGTTCTTCGAGTATCTTAGTGAATCAAGCATTCATAGAGGGACATAGGATCCCAAGGGGGAGATACCTCATTCAGTTGCATGCATAGATTCTTATTACAAGCCTCGCACCAGCTATCATTGCGTATTCAGTCATACATTCATACGTCAGTTTAGTCAGATATGCATGCATTAGAAATGTATGTTCAATAAAAAAAGTTTAGCTTATCAGTGTATTTAGTCCTGCGTTCATGAGAACAACTCAGTCACAAATCCATGCATCAGATATGCATGTTCATTATGAGAATTCAGCTTAGGAATAGCTTCAGTCATGTATTCCATGCATCAGATATGCACGTCCGGTATAAGAATTTAGAACATCAATAATTCCAGCCTTATAGTCATGTTTCAGATCAATGTATTCTTTCTTAGAGAAACATATCATGTCCGCATTATTCCATACCTCTAATCTTTAATATGTTCCTACCCATCATTCGAGGACGAATGATCCCAAGGGGAAAATAATGTAACGCCCCGTATTTTTGGGCTAGAGTTTAGACCGTCGTTCCTACGTATATAGACCCGAACTGAATTATTATTTATTAACATACATGTGGTAAACAATCCTATCGTAATGCCCTGTAAATTTCTCGAGTCGATTTCATTTTTAGTGCTATGTTTGAGGGGCTAACAACTAGAATATTTTTCTAAGTGCAATGAGGACTTAGAGTCATTTTAGTTGGCAATCTTCGGGATATAACTTTTCAACCTTCCCGACATCCGTTTTTAGATTTTCAAGTTGCGTTATGATCGGGCAAGCTCATAGCACATCTCAGATAAGTTTCAAAATTTTCCGGAATGCATAAGGCTGCGTTTGGATTTCAAAACAGTAGCAAAACGCATAGCCTATTGCCCAATTTTCAGCATTTTAGGGTCAACTTGAAACGATCATAACTCTCTGAATATAATGAACTAGGAGAGATTCTACCTATCAAATGAAAGCTCTTTGAGTCTTATTTCCAATTCAACTGGTTTCATCTAAATCCAACATCGGAGGAAGGAGTTATAGCTGTTTTACTTCAGCCTATCATCTTGTCAACTGAGGGACAATTTCGAATTTATTTGTTTTCTTAAGGGTATTTTAGTCATTTCACCTCACCCAAATTTCGTCTATAACACCAGATTTAGCCCCCAATTCATCAAAATATAATTCTTTTCTCAAATTTTCTCTCAAGAACATCCCTTAGGGTTTCAAAATAAAAACCCCAATAACTCAAGATTCAACCATGGGTTTTCAAAACAAATTGAAGATTTGGAATCCCCACAACGTAGGCTTCAAGAAGCACCTATCATATTCGCATATAGAAGTACGTGGGGTTATCTAAAAAATCTCATGGGCTTAAAAATAATATTTAAAAAATGGGAGTTTTGAAATTATGAATATAAACATGTTTCAAGCATCTTTATGATATTGATTTGGTCTTTAGGCCTAATTCCAAAGTGATTTGATATATGATATATGTATATGAATGTATTGAAAAAAGATGTTAACTTGAGAGCATGAATGATATGGAATCCCTCTCTTAATGTGAATTTGTTTTAAATGTTCATATGATGTAAATTGTTTGAAAACATCTTGAAAAGCATGACATGAAATATTTTGAGAATTGATATGATTTTGACTTGAAAATGATAGGGCTATTTGTGTTGAAACATGATGAATACAATGGTTGAATGAGAAGAATGATGTGATATTGATGGTTTGCAAGTCAGGTATGACGATACCCTACAGAATATGATATGTGATTGAATTAGATGAAATTTGAATGCATTGATTTTTCATCAGATAGGTGGATGCCTGAAGAATGTGTTTGAGTGTAAGGGCTCATCGCTGGAAACCGTGTTTGCCGACATGGGAATTTGGTACCCTACTTTGTGATCTTGCGTACCTGACTTTAGGTCATTCCCAAATTGGGACTATGGTTAGGAGCCCTGCTTTGTGATCTTGTGTACTATCATTGGGTCGAGACACCCTGCTGTGTGATCTTGTGTGTCTTCCCCTCTCTTATACTCTAATCTCGGTGGCAATTGAGGTTTGATAGTTGGTGTAAATGTGATATGTAGGGTATTCCACCTAGCTCAGCTGCATTGCATTGTTATTGAAAACAATTACATTACGCCCATGTGTTTTCAAATGATTTGATATGAAACTGCTTTATAATGGCTCTCAACTATATTTTGTAAAAATATTATGTTTTGTTTTGATATCTCTACATACCAGTACTTTTGTATTGGCCCCCTTCCCTCCCAGGTTCGGAGGCATAGTTTAGGGGTCCAGAAAATTAGTAGATTTCCTCAGACAGATTCACAGAGTCACTTGGTAAGCCTTCTATATTTTGGAAGGCTTGATATCTGGTAGTTTCATTTATCGTTTATTAGTTTTGGGTCTACTAGGGGCCTTGTCCCAGTTTTCAAATAGATATTATGTTTCAGTCATGTAATAGAGATTTTGTTGACGTTATAGAGATGTTGATTGATATTATGGGACATTATTCGCCATTATTGTTTTTATATGATTCTCGACCATGTTTCCGTTATATAGTGTATCTTCCATATTTTTTTCATATAAGTCATGTGCATGATTACCATATAGATAAGGGGTGTTTCAGGCCTTGATGGTTCGGAATACTCGTCATGGCCAGGGCCCCGGTTCGGGTCGTGACAGCTAACCCTCCTTAAAACCAAATACGGACCAACATATCGGGGAATGAGATTCCCCTTCTTTCTAAACCACATCACTCTCTTCACGGGAGGTACCTTTAAGAATATCCTATCCCCAACCTCAACTGCTAACTTTCTTTGCCTTATATCTGCATAGGACTTTTGGCGACTTTGGGCTTCTTTAAGCCTAACTCGAATTACCTTCACCTTCTCCATAGCTTGGAGAACCAAGTATGGACTAAACATATTTGCCTCTCCTTCATTGAACCACCCAGTAGGAGACCTACACTTCCTACACTATAGGGCTTCAAATGGAGCCATCTCAATTCTAGAGGGGTAAGTGCTCAACCCAATTATAACACTTAACTTACACGTCAATTTAAGTGAAAAACGGTTATCATCAATATATTTACCCAACTTTGGAGTCGGGGTCGAATCCACTAGGAATAATGTGAGTGGCGATCAAGTTAATTCGAAATAATGGATACTTGTTAAATTCAAACCAATATTAGAAAATGATAAAAATAGGGGAGACAAGTATCAACACTAGTGTTTCTTTTTGTTTTTTTTTTAGTATAAATTTAGGGGCTATGAATAATTAAAGTTTTATCAATTAAGCACAGATCTTGGGATTATATATTACTAAGAAAAGTGACACATGGATGCTAATAGTCAACATCATTTTAGTAGATCAAGTATGGGTAGGTATGATCATAGGTTTTGATGCTAGCCTTTCAACAAGACACCAAACTTTCACCCATTGATTCTTTCGAATACCTAATAGGTGTGTTTAACAATTGGTAACCAAACCTCAATTTAGGTATCCCTATTTCTAGGATAATATCCATGGTATAGTTAACTTCATAACCATCCTTATGTATAAGATAGTGATAGATTAGCAAACTATACACATAATTGTTTACCATTACTTTGGTCTCCACATCCCTCTTTCAAGGATGATATGGATTCCTAAAGTTCACCTAAAACCCCTCTTTTGATGATGGCTTTGAGCTTTCTAGAGTTTGGAGCTTTCACCCATCAAACCCATATAGGTATTTGGGGCTTTCACCCACAAATCCCAACCAAATTGATCAACCAATAATAAAACCCATCAACAGAAACTACCAAACAAAAGCTAAAATTAACAAACCACACACACATTAATCCCTATTCACACTTAAACCCAAGAGGGAGATCTAGCTATACATAAGATAAATAAGCAATGATATACCCATAATCTCCATTGAAATGATTTATTGAAGACTAAGTGAATGTTACTTCAAACTTTGAAATCCACAAATCTCCATATTTAGAAGTTACTCTAATGTACTCTTCACCCAAAATTTATATAATATTATAATACCCCGTATGTTTCTAAGCTAAGAAGTGAACCATTTTTTTCCTACGTACGAAACCTCCTATCCTATAATTCATATTTAAGTACATAACTTACAATGAGTATCCTAGCAATAAGATAGCTTATGATGTGTTAAGAATGTTTATATGAGTCACTTCAGGTAATGCAAGCTAAGAGTTTTTGAATCCATCAAGTTTTAGTGTTCAATTTTGAAAGGGTTATCTTTGAATGAGCATAAATTGATGTATATGTGGTATTTTGGCAGATTTAGACCCACCGAATTATAGATAATCAAATTAATTTTCTAACGATACCATTTTACCAAAATCCGACACCCGAGCAAGGAGTTATGGCCTTGCAAAGTGGAGTACGACGCATAACAATCGTACATGGATACTGGATCAAATGTGCGATAGGTTGTGCGGAGTGCACCTTCAAGTGTGTGATAGAATATGTCACGCACACCTAGGCTTGTGCGATAACATGTGTGGCACACACCCTAGCATGTGCGATGAGGTGTGCGACGCACACTTATGATTTCAGCAACGAAAACACTTAGTTTTTAAGTTATTTTGAGGATAGTTAAGTCTTTTGACACTCCTTACACGTCCCTAAACTTAACCCTATGAAATATATAGGTCCAAATCACATTACTACCCTATTAACATCTAAAGTTCATTATCTAAGAGCACAAATAAGAGAAAAACAACTAGGGCTACACAATTAAGCTTGAAGATCCAATTTCAAGAAAATTTCTCCGTCAATCATCAAGAATCTTCCTTCTAAGGTATGCGTAGTGTTCATCCACGGATTTATTTCATCTGTGAAGTTCAAGAATCAATCTTTGATTACTAAATCATGAATATTTTATGGTGATATGGTTGTATTCATGTTGTTGTTTGTTTTTTGTGCTATAGAGTGAGAATTTGATGAATTTTCATAAAGATTATGATCATGTAGTTGGAACCCATGAATTTGGGTGGATTAATGTGGTGTAAATTTGTGAATACACCTATTCCTTAAAGAGTGAATGCAAGGTGTTTTATAAAATACCTAAGAGACTAAAAATCATGCAATATAGCAATGTAGAATCCAAATGACAAGTCCATGATCTATCCCTTATGACTCAACATGAATTTCATGCAAATTATTATGTATTGTTGTTATTCTTTGAAATGCTTATGAAATTAGAATCATGCAATTATGTACATATTACATGCATTATCTTTCGTGATCAAGAATATAAAATCATGTGTAGTGTGGAATCCCCTACTTATGGTATTATGAATTGTGAATGTTATTCCTATAATCAAGAAGTGTCAGTTTCCTTCCATCGAGTCCTGGGGGTATTTGTACCCAAAAAATATAGCTGTGTTCCTAGTGCGATGTCATGTTATCACGATGATCTCAGTCAATCCTCAGAACTCAGTACATTTTTTCAGTCAAGGGAACTCAGTAAACTTGGTTTAGCTCTGCTAAATAATAACACTAGTATCAGTTCAGTTTAGTTAATCAATTTAGCTCAGTTAATCAGTTTAGAGTGTTTCAGTTGGAGTTGGAACTAGCACCGAGCGAGTATGGGGATGACGGCTTCCCCGTTAGAGTGGCAGAGTCATTAGAAGCAATCCCTGTACTCCAGAACTGCGTAGCCAACGCAGGTCTAGGAGTCATTCGTCTGATTAAGGATAGACTTGACTATTATATATTGCCTTAGGCTTGGCTTCCTGTTCAGGTTCACTCGTCAATGAGGCTTGACCATAGCAAAGGTTTCTACCTATGGCACGGTATTGATGCCCTTCCAGTTGGGGTTACAGGTTGGACCCCACTAGTCAGATTCAGGGCATGTCAGTTAAGTGAGAACTCCCACAGTTACAGTTTTAGTATCAGTTTTTAGAGTAGAAATTAGAAGTTAGGACTGTCAGATATAGTTATGAATCTCAGTAAGGAACTCAGATAGTTCCACAAATTCAAAGACCACCCGTCAGATAGGCTTGGTCTCCCATTAATTTATTCAGTATCAGTACCTACGGAGGTCACCCGTTAGATAGGCTTGATCTCAATCTCAGATTCAGTTAAGTATTCTTTTATCAGTTCTAGAGATCACCCATTAGTTATGCCTGATCTTAAGATCAGTTACTCTTAATTATTATTAGAAGATTTATACTGTCAGATATAGCCACTCAGTATCAGTTACATCGGTTGGGCTGATCATCATAGTTATATCAGTTGTCATAGCTTATGTTATCATTATTTAGTTTCAGGACTGTTAGGCACAGTCAATTAGACTAGTTCTTCATAATTCAAACTGTCAGAAATAGTTATTCATCTATTCAGTATCTCAGTATCAATAAAGTCATGATGTCAGTATTCAGATTCAGTAGTTAGTATCTTCATTAGTTCAGTTATAGTTACTTATGTATGTATGTATTCTCACATTTATATTAGTCAGCATTGTTCATGCATATAGCGTATTGTATTCAGCCTACCTCACTCGTATACTCAGTACATTCAAACGTACTAATGCATTTGTGCTATGGTGCTTTCTCTTATGTTACACCATAGGTTCAGAGGTATGAGCTCCAGATCAGTAGTAGATTCCAGTATCAGTAGTTAGCGTTAGAAGTGAGTCCTCATCTTTCGAGGACATAATGATTTCATTACTATTTCAGTTTTCAGTTTATTTCAGTAGTTAGAGTTAGTTGGGGACATGTCCCATCAACTCTTTATTCAGACAGTTTAAAGGCTTTCCAGACTACAGCATGTCAGACAGTTATTTCAGACATTATTTTATCAGATGTTTATTTAGATTTGAACCTTATGGACATTCAATACATGTTTCTGCATTTTCATGTTATATTATATAGTGTACAGGAATAGATATAAGTCATGGGTTATCTTATGGTTCTTCGGGGTCATGAGCATCGTGTAACATTTCAGTTCAAAAAATTGGGGTGTTACAAACTTGGTATCAGAGCCTAACGTTCAATAGAGTCCTACGAAGTCTGAAAGCCGCATCTAGTAGAGTCTTGTGCATGGGTGTGTTGCATGCCATATTTATGTACCAGAGTCTATAAGATATTTTAGGAATAGTTTCCCTTCTTTCAGTATTAATGTCATGCCAGTGAGAAAAAGCTCAAGTTGAACTCCCAGTACCAATAGTGGTCAGTGTCGGAACCAACTCTATTCACTTCAGACTCGCCATAATCCAGAAAGTTTTCCTAACATAGATTTAGGTACGTATGAATCTTTTATCTTTATGTATTAGTTTCAGCTCTCCAATGTTCAGTTATAATCTAGTTTGTAGATGCCCTGTGTATCACCTCAGTATCTCCGTAAGGTATGTATTCCTAGAGGCACATAGTGTCCTAAGGGGGAGATACCCCGCCTTTTCCTAACGCTCTCATGTCTTAGATCTTTTAGTTTCTCCTTGAGTAACGAATTTAGTCTATAATAGAGGGTGTTTATAAGTTAACCCTTAGGTTAAAACCTCAGCGTTAAGTCAAGTATTCAGAGGTTCAGTTCAGTTCATGATGTTCAGTTAATACGTCAAGTACCATGTCAGTCATTTAATCATGCATTAGATATACATGGATTCAGCCTTTTAGTTGTACATCAGATATGCATCCTTATTTTGAGAAAACTCAGTTTATTAGAATCCTCAGTCCTACATTCATGAATCAGCTACCCCTACATCAGATATGCATGTTCAGTATGAATTAGTTTATCAGTCACGTCAGTCATAAGATCATGTTTCAATTATTTATGTTCAGTTTATGTTCAACTTATTGTTTCCCCTCTCAGTCAGTCTCATTCGAGGACGAATGTTCTCAAGGGGAGATATTGTAATACCCCGTATATTTCTAAGCTAGGAAGTGAACTATTTTTTTCCTACGTATGAAACCTCCTATCCTGTAATTCATATTTGAGTACATGAACAATGAGTATCCTAGCAATAAGATAGCTTATAATGTGTTAAGCATGTTCATATGAGTCACTTAAGGTAATGCAAGCTAAGAGTTTTTGAATCCATCAAGTTTTAGTGTTTGATTTCGCAAGGGTCATCTTTGAATGAGCATAGCTCAATGTATATTTGGTGTTTTGGAATATTTAGACCCACCAAATTGTAGAGAATCAAATTAGCTTTCCAACAATGCTAATTTTACCAAAATCAAACACCCGAGCAAGGAGTTATGGCCTTGCAAAGTGGAGTACGACGCATAACAATCACACATGGCTACTGGATCAAGTGTGCGATAGGTTGTGCGGTGCACACCCTCAAGTGTACGATAGGATATGCGACGCATACCTAAGCTTGTGCTATAACATGTGCGGTGCACACCCTAGCATGTGCGATGAGGTGTGTGACGCACACTTATGATTTCAGCAACGAAAACACTTAGTTTTTGAGTTATTTTGAAGATAATTAAGTCTTTTGACACTCCTTACACGTCCCTAAACTTAGCCTAATCAAATATATAGCTCCTAATCAAATTACAACCCTATTAACATCTAAAGTTCATTATCCAAGAGCACAAATAGGTGAAAAACAACTAGGGCTACACAATTAAGCTTGAAAATCCAATTTCAAGGAAATTCCTCCACCAATCATCAAGAATCTTCCTTCTAAGGTATGCGCAGTGTTCATCCACGGATTCCTTTCATCTGTGGAGTTCAAGAATCAATCTTTGATTACTAAATCATGAATGTTTTATGGTGATATGGTTGTATTCATGTTGTTGTTTGTTGTTTGTGCTATAGAGTGGGAATTTGATGAATTTTCATAAAGATTATGATCATGTAGTTGGAACCCATGAATTTGGGTGGATTAATATGGTGTAAATTTGTGAATACACCTATGCCTTAAAGATTGCATGCAAGGTGTTTTATAAAATACCTAAGAGACTAAAAATCATGCAATATAGCTAAGTAGAACCCAAATGACAAATCCATGATCTATCCCTTATGACTCAACATGAATTCCATGCAAATTATTATGTATTGTTGATATGCTATGGAATGCTCATGAAATTAGAATCATGCAATTATGTACATATTATATGCATTATATTTCATTATCAAGAATATGAAATCATGTGTAGCGTGGAATCCCCTACTTATGGTGTTATGAATTGTGAATATTATTCCTATGATCAAGAAGTGTCAGTTTCCTTCCATCGAGTCCTGGGGGTACTTGTACCCAAAAAATATAGCTATGTGACTAGGGGGATGTCATGTTATCATGATGCTCTCAGTCAATCCTAAGAACTCAGTACATTCCTTCAGTCAAGGGAACTCAGTAAACTTAGTTTAGCTCCGCTAAATAATACCGCTAGTATCAGTTAAGTTTAGTCAATCAGTTCAGCTCAGTTAATTAGTTTAGAGTCTTTCAGTTGGGAGTTGGAACTAGCACCGAGCGAGTATGGGGATGGAGGCTTCCCCGTTAGAGAGGTAGATTCGTTAGTAGAAATCCATATACTCCAAAACTGCGTAGCCAGCGTAGGTCCAAGAGTCACCCATCAGATTAAGGCTAGACTTAAATATTATATATTTCCTTAGGCTTGGCTTCCTATTCAGGGTCACCCGTCAGTGAGGCTTGACCATAGCAGAGATCTTTACTCATGGCACAGTATTGACGCCCTTCCAGCTGGGGTTACAGGTTGGAACCCACTAGTCAGATTCGAGGCATGTCGGTTAAGTGAGAACTCCCACAGTTATAGTTTCAGTATTAGTCTTAAGAGTAGAAATCAAAAATTAGGACTGTCAGATACAATCATCAATCTTAGTAAGGAACTTAGATATTTCCACATATTCAAAGACCACCCGTCAGATAGGCTTAGTCTCCCATTAATTTATTTAGTATCAGTACTTACAGATGTCACCCGTCAGATAGGCTTGATCTCAATCTCAAATTTAGTTGAGTATTCTCATATCAGTTTTAGAAATCACCTGTTAGTTAGTCCTAATCTCAAGACCAGTCACTCTTAATTATTATTAGAAGATTTAGACTGTTAGACACAGTCACTCAGTATCAGTTATATCGGTTAGGCCGATCATCACAGTTATATCATTTGTCATTTATTACGTTATTAGTATTTAGTTTCAAGACTGTTAGACACAGTCTATTAGACCAGTTCTTCATAATTCGAACTGTCAGAAATAGTCATTCATCTATTTAGTATCTCAGTATTAGTAAAGTTATGACGTCAGTATTCAGATTCAGTAGTCAGTATCTCCATGAGTTCAGTTATAGTTACTTATGCATGTATGTATTCTTATGTTCATATTAGTAAACATTGTTCATGCATATAACACATTGCATTCAGCCTACCTCACTCATATACTCAGTACATTCAGATGTACCGACACATTTGTGCTATGGTACTTTCTCTTATATTACACCATAGGTTCAGAGGTATGAGCTCCAGATCAGTAGTAGATTCCAGTATCAGCAGCCAGTGTTAGAAGTGAGTCCTCATCTTTCAAGGACATGATGATTTTATTACTATTTTAGTTTTCAGTTTATTTCAGTAGTTGGAGTTAGTTAGGGACATATCCCATCAACTCCTTATTCAGACAGTGTAGAGGCTTTCCAGACTACAACATGTCAGATAGTTATTTCAGATATTATTTTATAGATGTTTATTTAGATTTGAACCTTATGGCCATTCAATACATGTTTCCACATTTTCATGTTATATTATGCAATGTACAGGTACAGATATTAGTCATGGGTTAGCTTGTGGTCCTTCGGGGTCATGAGCACTATGTAGCATTCCAGTTTACAAAATTGGGGTGTTACAAATATTTTCTTCTCCAAGAATGGAGGATATGAACTCAAGAACAAAACCTAACTATTGGGGAAGATATAATTATGATGAATCCAAGGGTTTGAGTCGTTTTGAAATTGGGATCAACTAAGTGCATTTATAGTTTTTCTCTTGGGCTGTAATCTTCTACTGAGCCGCGATCGCACCAAATTGGCTACGACCGAATCTACCACGACCGCAGTCGGCTTAGGCAACTCCGGTTGATTGTCCATACTTGACTGCCAAGATCATGATCGTGGTAACTGAGGTCATTCTGCTCCAGGTCCTCAGCTGCATTTCTTACCTCCTTTTGATCATTTAAGCTCTAATCCACATCTTTCTATCTCGTTAACTCTATGCTTGCAAAGTATGGATATTAGTGTATTTAATCACAATTATGTCTTATTTATTCATTCAAAACAAGGTAATGTGCATGAATGTTGAGTGCGAATGAGTGGCAAAATTATCACTCATCACCCAATTACCACTACAGTCAATCACACATACTCGAAGCATATCCTCCAATGTCTAAATAGTCCTTTCTTCTTGCCCATACAACTGTGGGTGAAAACCTGTACTAAGAATAACTTTTGTCCCCATACCTTTTTGAAATGACCGCCAAAAATGAGATGAAAACTACATACCACGATCAGAGATGATGGAAACAGGTAACCCATGCAACTTCACAAGCTCTTGGAGATACAATCTTGCATAATTCTCAAACGAGAAATTAGTCCTCACTGGTAAAATGTGAGATGACTTTGTCATCCTATCCACGATTACCCAAATCGAATCAAATTGATTCTGAGACCAAGGAAGACTGGAAATGAAATCCATGTTGATCACTTTCCATGTTCATATGTGCAACTCAATTTCTTGATGCAATCCTCCAGACTTTATGTGCTCAACTTTCCCCTGTTAGCACACCATGCACTTAGCCATAAAACTAGAGATATCTCACTTCATATTATTCCACCAATACATCTCCTTAAGGTCATGATACATTTTTGTTTAACTAGGATGAATAACATAACACGACTCTTGTTCCTCAGCCAAGATCCTGTCTCATAAACTATCTATATCGGGAACATGTAACCTTATTTGGTTCCGCAAGGTACCATCACCACTAATATCAAAGATCATCACTTTCTTCCCATCTACATTACCCTTGATCCTCATCAAGACAGGATCTGACACTTACTTCTCCTTGATTTCAGCACTAAGAGACGACTGCACCACCTCTTGTAAAAACATACCACCGTTTTCAAAGTCCAAGAAGGGAACTCAAAGGATAGCCAAATGGTGAATATCCTTCACCAACTCCTGCTTTTCCTTTTCCAAATGAGCTAGACTCCTCATGGACAACCTGCTACGAGCATCAACAACTATAGTAGATTTACCTAGATGGTAGTGTAGACTTATATCATAATCCTTAAGAAGCTCAAGCCATCTCCTTTGCCTGAGGTTAAGCTCTTTCTGAGTAAATACATATTTCAGGATCTTATGGTCAGAAAAGATATCCATATTCACTTTATACAAATAGTGACGCCAGATTTTCAATGCAAATACCACATCTAACAATCCAAGTCATGAGTCAGATAATTCTTCTCATGAACCTTTAAATGTCTAGCCATGCTGTATCAGAATGCAACTAAGCCGCATTCGGGATGCATCACAATAGACCATAAATCCACTGGTGCCTTCAAGAAAAGTTAAGATCGGAGCTGAAGTTAGCTTATCCTTTAGCTTTTTGAAACTACCCCCGCAAGTATCAAACCATAAAAACTTTACCTTTTTCTGAGTCAACTTAGTTAACGGGGAAGCTATAGTCAAAAACTCTCCATAAACCTCCTGTAGTAGCCAACTAAACCCAAGAAGCTCTGAATATTGATTGGAATTATGGGTCTAGGCCACTTTTTCACCGCTATAACTTTCTGCGGATCCACCATGATCCTTTTACTAGAAATTAAATGACCTATAAAAGTGACAATATTCAACCCAAATTCACATTTCAAAAACTTGGCATGCAACTATTGATCTTTTAGGGTCTGTAACATAATACAGAGCTGATCAGCATGATCCACCTCACTCTTAGAGTACACTAGAATATCATCTATGAACATAATGACAAACAAATCCAGAAACTGATGGAAGACTCTATCCATCAAATTTATGAAGGTCGCCTGGGCATTGGTCAACCCAAATGACATAACCGAAACTCAAAATGCCCATACTAAGTATGAAAAAATAGTCTTAGGGATATCCATCTCCCTAATCTTTAACTGATGATACTCGGATCAAAGATCAATCTTGGAGAAAAACTCAGCACCCTGAAGCTGGTTTAACAAATCATCTATCCTTAGAAGAGGGTACTTATTCGTTACCATCACATTATTCAACTGTTGGTAATTGATACACATCTGAAGGGAACCATCCTTATTATGCATGAATAGCCCCGGTGCACCCCATGAGGACATACTAAAATGGATGAAACCCCTGTTTAAAAAATCCTTTAGTTTCTCGTTAAGCTCCTTCAACTCTGCTGGACCTATTTTATCGGGGGAATAAAAATTGGAAGAGTGTCTAGAATAAGATCAATGCCAAACTCAATACCCCTATTGGGAGGAAGACCCAAAAGTTCATCAAGAAAGACCTCAGGAAATTCATTTACCACTAGGATAGAATACAAAGAAGGACCCTCTGAGTTAGAATCTTTAACCTGGACTGAATGGTAGAGACACCCCTTGGAGATTAATCTTTAAGCTTTAAGATACGATATAAATCTCTCTTTAGGAGCTAAGGAATTACTCTCCCACTCAATAATCGGCTTATTATGGATTTTAAAAATAACCTTATGGGTCCAATAGTCTAGAGAAGCATAGCGTGAGTGCAACTAATCAATCGACAGTATGACATCGAAATCAACCATGTCTAATTCAAACATATCCACCAAAGTCTTCGACCACCCACAGATACCACACAACCCATATAGACTCTTCTAGCCACTACAAAGTCACCCACTAGGCTAGAAATAGAAAAAGGTTTTGAAATATACTTGAGACCAAAACCAAAATGCACAACCACAAATGTGGTCACATAAGAGATAGTGAACCCTAGATCAAGTAAAAAGTACACATCATGGGAAAAGAGTTTCAACATACCAATCATAACATCAGGCGATGCCTTAAACTCCTGGCGGGTAGTTAGAGCATAGAGATGCTTTTGACCAGTGCCAAAACTAGATAGCGCACCCTTTGGTATTGGAGCTGATAAAGAGGCAATCAAAACCTTATTTGCCTAAAAGCAACCTTAGACACTGGACAGCTTCTAGCCATATGCCCTGGCTGACCACAGCTAAAACACTTATCTTTTTCTTCAACACAGTAACTCCAATACAGTTAGCCATAAAATCTACAGGGAGGATATGATGGAGCTGATTGAGCCCGTATAGTTATCTTGCTCAGTGACTTGGTGATTCAGGGATAACTTTTGAGTTTGACTAAAGTGGTAAGCTCCATACCCTGGAAGACCCTATTTCATGCTATAGACTTCTTTATATCATTTTTATCTCTTTGGTTTTAGTTTTGACTATGGTTGGGGGAATATTCCGACTGGATATACTTTGATTCTTATTAGAGGATTTATTGGACTACTATTGTG
This sequence comes from Capsicum annuum, assembly GCF_002878395.1. Taxonomy (NCBI): domain Eukaryota; kingdom Viridiplantae; phylum Streptophyta; class Magnoliopsida; order Solanales; family Solanaceae; genus Capsicum; species Capsicum annuum. The sequence continues at coordinate 64,217,524 of NC_061116.1, read as the reverse complement.
ATGGGCGGTATCAAAATTTGTGTTAGCATTGGTATTGGTATTGGCATTGGGTTTTGTATTGGTTGGATACTTGGTTGTGACTATTTGATTATGGTTATAGACTTTATCTAATGTCTTACATTATTATTTCTCTATCTTGTTATGTTCAGAATTTATCCTACATAGAGTGTATGACGGTTAGTGGTGAGGGTATTGGGGGTGGTCTCCGAGACTAGTTGGACTCGAGATACCTAACATGACTAAGTCCTGGTTCAAGTCGTGTCAAATTGGTATCAAATACCTAGGTTCATGGTCAATTGGGAGTCTATAAAGCCGTGTCGAGTAGAGTCTCTTTTAGGGGTGTATAACACGTTACACTCATAAGGGAGAGGCTACGAGGCATTTAGGAATGTTTTTCTTTCTTGTTTCTATTTTTGGGATGTAGAGGCTAAGGTCTTGAAATCTTCTATAATTTTTGTTTGTTCACTTTTCAGATCATGCCTCCCAAATGATATGAAGTTTACAAAAACTCCTCTGTCCCACTCGAGGACAACATTGATGGGACATGCCCTATTTATGGGGTTTAGACTCAGTCTAGGGGTCTAGTTACTGATTGCCTTTATAAAGTTCCATCAGTTCCCTCCAGTCCTTCACGAGCTCCTCAGGCTGATATGATAAATACTGAGTTTTATCAGTCTATTCATATGTTGGCATAGTTGGTTACTTCTCAGTCTGAGCGTGGTGCTTCTGTTACTCTATATTCTGAGGCCATAAAAGTTAGCCAATTTATTAGACTGAACCCTCTAACCTTTACTAGTGTTAACGTTGAGGAAGATACTCAAGGTTTTCTTAATGAGATAGAAAAAAATCTTTTATGTGATGCATGCCACTAATGTGGAGGGCATAGGTTTTGCTACTGACCACTTGAAATATGTGGGATATTAGTGGTACTAGGAATGAAACCAGTCAACGGGTGACAATGCTGAGTCAGCCCTAAGGGATGATTTTTCTAATGCTTTCTTGGATGACTTTTTTTCTATAGAGTTGGGGGAGGTGAAGGAAAATGGTTTTCTAACTTGAAGCAAGGAAAGATGTCAGTCAAGGAGTATACCTTAAAGTTTTACCAGTTATCGCAGTATACTCTGAAGCTGGTTTCTAGCATGATGGATGGAATAAGGAAGTTTGCTTTGGAGTTATCTCAAGACTTAATTTTGGAAAGCAAGAGCTTCCTTTTTATACAAGGACATAAATATCTCCAGGTTGGTTATGTACATATAGTAGGCTGAGAAAGAGAAAAAAACAGACAAAAATGAAGGAGAGACAGAGCAAGAAGTTTAGATTATTTAATCTAGGTGGGTGGCCAATAACAGAGTGGTAGGGATAGTGGAAAGTGGTCCAAGAAAAGGTGGGCAATTCTGGGTCTCACTCGATGGCTAGTTCTCCCTACCTAAAGCCATCTGGTGATAAGCATTTTTAAGGTGGCGACAGTTATAAGGCATAGGATGCCTAATATCAAGCTATTGGAGCCTAATCAACTCTATTATATCCTCCCTATAGATTTTATGGTCGACTACATTGGGGTTATTGTGATGAAGGAAAGGACAAGTGTTTCAGTTATGGTCAGCCAGGGCACATGGCTAGAAGTTGTCCAGTGGCCAAGGTTTCTTTTAGGGCAAACATGGTTCTGGTTGCCTCTTCATCATATCGGGCACCAAAGGGTGCACCATTTAGCTTCAGTACTGGTCAAAATCATCTCTATGCACTTACTACCCGACAGGAGTCTGATGCATCGCCTAATGTTGTTACTGGTATATTGAAACTCTTTTCTTATGATGTATACTATTTACTTAATTCGGGGTCCATTCTCTTTTATGTGGCCCCATTTGTGGCTGTGCATTTTTGTTTTGGTCCTGAGTGTATTTCAGACCATTTTTCTTTCTTTACCTTGGTGGGTAACTCTGTGGTGGCTTGAAAAGTCTATAGGGGTCATGTGCTATCAGTGGGTTGTATGGAGAAATAGGTAGATCTTTTTAAATTAGACATGGTTGATTTTGATGTCATATTATGGATGCATTGGTTATACTTGTGCTACGCTTCTTTAGACTGTTAGACTCATAAGGTCATCTTTAAATTCCCTAATAAGCTAGTTATTAAATGAGAGAGTAGTTTCATATCTCCAAAAGAAAGGTTAATATCATATCTTAGAGCTTGGAGGTTAATCTCCAAGGGGTTTCTCTATCATCTAGTCTGGGTTAAGTATTCTAACTCGAAGGTTCCTTCTTTACATTCCATCTTTATGGTGAATAAATTTATGGAGGTCTTCTCTGATGACCTTTCTAGTGTCTCTCTCGATAAGGAGATTGATTTTGGGATTGATCTTTTTTCGTACACCCATCCTATTCTATTACCCCATATATAATAGCTCCAGATGAGTTAAAGAAGCTCAAGGAGCAATTAAAGGATGTTTTAAACAAGGGTTTTATCTATCCTAGTGTAACCCCATAGGGTGCACTTGTTTTATTTAGGTGTAATAAGGATGGTTCCCTTCATATATGTATTGACTACCACTAATTTAATAAGGTGATGATAAATAATAAGTACCCTCTTCCAAGGATAGATGATTATTTGATCAGCTTCAGGGTGCTAAGTTTTTTTTAAAGATCGATCTTTGGTTTAGGTATCAGCAGCTAAATATTAGAGAGGTGGATATCCCTAAGACTGCCTTCCATACCTGATATGTGCATTTTGAGTTCTTAGTCATGTATTTTGGGTTTACTAATGCCCCGACGATATTTCTGGACTTGATGGATAAAGTCTTTCGTTAGTTTCTGGATTTTTCATCATTCTGTTCATAGATAATATTCTGGTGTACTTTAAAAGTGAGGTGGATCATGTCGATCACCTCCGCATTGTATTGCAGACCCCAAAGATCAGCAGTTGTATGCTAAATTTTCAAAATGTGAATTTTGGTTGAGCACTATCATTTTTTTTGGGTCCTGTCATTTTTAGTAAAGGGACCATGGTGGATCCACAGAAGTTTGTAGTGGTTAAAAAGTGTCCTAGACCTACGACTGTAATCAATATTCAGAGTTCTTAGGTTTAGCCAATTGTTACAGGAGCTTTGTGGAGAGTTTTTTGACTATAGCTGCCCCGTTGACTAAGTTGACTCAGAAAAAGGTAAAGTTCTTGTGGTCTGATGCTTGTGAGGGTAGTTTTGAGAAGCTAAAGGATAAGCTAACTTTGGCTCCCACCTTATTTTGCCTGAAGGAACTGATGGTTTTGTGCTTTATTATGATGCATCTCGTGTGATGCTTGGTTGTGTTTTGATGTAGCATAGCACAGTGATAGCTTACACCTCTAGATAGTTCAAGGTGCATGAGAAGAATTATCTGAATCATGACTTGGAATTGTTAGCTATGGTATTTGCATTGAAAATCTGGCATCACTATTTGTATAGAGTGCACATGGATATTTTTTCTGATTATAAGAGCCTGCAATATGTGTTTACCCAGAAAGAGCTTAACCTTTGGCAAAAGAGATGGCTTTAGCTTCACTACCAAGGATTATGACATGAGTCTTCACTACCATCTAGGTAAAGCTAACATGGTTGCTGATGCTCTTAGTAGGTTATTCACAGAGAGTCTAGCTCATGTAGACAAACGGAAGAAGGGGTTGGTGAAAGATATTCACCGATTTGCTAACCTTGGAGTTTATCTCTTGGACTCTGACGACAGTGGCATATTTGTGCAGAAGGTGGAGCAGTCATCTTTTGGTTCTGAAATAAAGAAGAAGAAAGTATTGGATCCTTTCTTGATGAGTATCAAGGGAATCTAGGTAGGAAGAAGGTGATGGACTTCGAGATTAGTGGTGATGGTACCTTGAGGTAACCATAGAGATTATGTGTTCTCGACGTAGATGGATGTGAGAGAGGATCTTGGATGAGGCACATTACATAATTTATCCTGGTTTGACGAAAATGTATCGTGACCTTCTGAAGATGTATTGGTGGAACAATATGAAGCGAGATATGGCTAGTTTTATGGCTAAGTGCATGGTGTACCAATAAGAGAAAGTTGAGCACTTGAGGCCTAGGGGATTTTATCAAGAGATTGAGTTTCCTGTATGGAAGTGGGAAGTGATCAATATGGATTTTGTTACTGGTCTTCCTCGATCTTGGAATCAGTTTGATTCAGTTTGGGTCATCATGGATAGGATGACAAAGTTTGCTAATTTCTTGTCAGTGAGGTCAAGTTTTTCGACAAAGGATTATGCGAGGTTGTACCTCCAAGAGATTGTGAAATTGCATGGGGTACCTATTTCTATCATCTTGGATCATGGTACATAGTTTTCATCGCATTTTTAGCAGTTGTTTTATAAATGTTTGGGGACTAAAGTGAGTCTTAGTATGACTTTCCACCTGCAGTTAGATGGGCAAGAAGAAAGAACTATTCTAACATTGGAGGATATTCTTAGAGCTTACGTGATTGGCTATGGTGGTAGTTGGGTAGAGCATTTACCTCTTATAGAGTTTGCATATAATAATAGCTACCACTCTTATATTGGGATGGCTCTACTTGAGGCTTTGTATGGTAGATAGTGTAGGTCTTCTATTAGGTGGTTTGAGGTTGGTGAGGCAGAGATCTTTGGCCCAGATTTGGTTTACCAAGCCATGGATAAGGTGAAGGTGATTCGAGATAGACTTAAGGACGCCCAAAGTTTCCAAAAGTCCCATACAGATGTGAGATGGAGAAAGTTAGAGTTATAGGTTGGGGATAGGGTGTTCTTGAAGGTATCTCCCATGATGGGGGTGATGCAGTTTGGGAAGAAGGGGAAGCTCAGTCCCTAGTATGTTGGTCCATACTTGGTTTTGAGAAGGGTTGGCAATGTTGTTTATGAATTGGAGTTGCCCTCTAGCATGATCTTCATTCACTCGGTGTTTCATGTATCTATGCTGAGGAAACATCTGGGTGATTTGTCGCAAATTGTTCCTATCAAGGATATTGGTATTTTAGATTCCTTATCTTATGAGGAGGTCCTAGTTGAAATTTTGGATCGGTAGGTTCATTAGTTGCGGACCAAGGATGTAGCTTCGGTAAAGGTTTTATGGAGGAACCACAGTTTGAAGAGGCTACTTGGGAAGCCAAAGAGGACATGAACTCCAAGTATCCATTCCTGTTCCCTATTCCAAAAAATCGTGCTTAAGGTATGTTCTGGTCTTACCATTTTTGTTTTCTAACTTAGTTAAAGGTAATAGTAGAGATATTTGGGGTTTAATCATGTTAGTCAATGCTTTGTCCCATCATTCAAGGATGAATGATCTAAGTGGGGAAGAATTAAAACACCCAGGATTTTGGCCCTTGGAAAATTCCTGAGCTTTGAGCTTACTATCCTAGTAACGACCCATGATATGAGTCATGTGGTGTGGTTACAGGTCAGGTCACCTTATTTGTAAGGTGTTCAGTGGATGGTGGTTGGGTTTTCTATCTTGGTTACGACTTGGGGATGCGAGTCATTAAGGGTGGTGATGAGTCATTACAATGAACCTTAACCAAATCAGTAACTTAGTGACTTGACTCTGCTCTGACTATGAGTGGCTCACTAAGAGCTATGAGGATAGGTTACGAGTAGTAGGATTGAGTTGTATGTTGTCTAGTGTCTAATCCATTGGGTTCTATCTTGGTTATGACTAGACCGTACGAATCGTATGGTCAGGTCATGAGTAGGATCATGGAATCATAAGGAGGATAGCGTATAGGTGTCTAACTCACTGTCTAGGGTATGAATCATGGCTATGAGTCGTATGATATGGTGACGAGTCAATGGGTTGACTCGTAACCAAAGACGACATTTTACAGCTTTTAAGCTGTGGGTATTCCGAACATTTCCCACTTTAAATCCCTTTGATACCACTACTTAAAACCTTCCTTGGGACTTCATTAACACACCATTCCTAATAAAACACTCTTAAATTCTCTCTCAAACTCTTTATTCAAGCTAAAGCTTGGGTTTTATCAAGCTAATCAATTAGAGGCTTTTAAGAATACTTCTTGGTTTTTAAGGCATGTTACTTCTCCCTCATTGTTATTTTACAAAAACACATGTTTTAATCTATGGCTTTCATGGTATTGTTATGGTTTTGAAATAAAGGTTGGGGTTTTTGGATGTTAATTGTTGAATAATGCTTTTCCATGGTTTAATTATGGATTTTTCAGGTTTTATTATAGTTTTGAACTTGTGGTTGCATGGGTATGGTAGTTGAACTTGATAATGGTAACTTTCTATAAACTTATGACTTTTGAAGTAGTTATGACCCTAACCTTGTATTGTAAAACTGGTTAGTCATTATAAGAAAGGTGGGTATTGAACAAGGGGCACAATGGAATCCCCACAGTGTTTGGTTTAACTTACTTTTGAAACTAATGTATGGTACAATTGATTAAAATGGTTATGGAAAGTTTTGAAAACCTTGTGGGGTACATACCAATCCCCCAAGTGAACTTATGATGAAAATGTTGCAGGTACACGGGAATCCCCCAAGTGATTTAATAATGGAGTCTGCAGGGTACATTGGAATCCCCTAAGTGTTGGCTAATGACATTGGCTGCAAGCTATAGTCGGAAGGACGATACCACATAATGATGCCTTTGTAATTGGCTCCTAGAATTAGTGGTTTAGTTATGTGCTAAATGTTTCAATTGGGCAATAATGGGGTATGTATGTGTGTGATAGATAGCCGTGAAGGTGTTAGTTCGATGGACGAACACTAGAAACTCATGTTTGCTGGCATGAGGGTTAGTCTTGGTGACCATATGCTTGTGGGGTACATGAGAATCCCCCAAGTCTATACTTGTATATATGTATCATGGAGGGTGAAGGGTACACCGAAATCCCCGACCTTCTGTGATATTTCCGATACGTGTGGCTACACACACTGGGGCCCGTTCGGGGGTAATACTGGATCCATATAGCCCATGGATGAATTTATGATGACAAAGATACAAAATCCAAGTAAAGGTTTCAAATGCATGCTAAACCTTGTTCTCTATCCCAACACGATATGTATATGAACGTATGTCATTGCTATAGTTGTTTGATTTGGTTTGAATGATGACACTATTTTATCTTTATCTCTGAGTTACATGCTAGCATTCACTTTGCTAACTATCTTTGGGCGCTGTATCCCCACGGGATATAGGAATTGGCCATACTTCCACTTCTTTTGCTCAGTGACTTGGTGATTCGAGGATAATTTTTGAGTCAGACTAAAGTGATGAGCTTCCATACTCTAAAAGACCCCATTTCATGATATGGACTTCTTTATATCATTTTTATCTCTTTGGTTTTGATTTTGGCTATAGTAAGGGGCATGTCCCGACTGGATGTACTTTGATTGTGGTTAGAGGCTTTCTTGGACTACTATAGGCATGGGCAATATCGGTATTAGTGTTAGCATTGGTATTGGTATTAACATTAGGTTGGGTATTGGTCGGACACTTGGTTGTGACTATTTGGTTATGGTTATAGACTTCATCTAATGTCCTTAAATTATTATTGCTTTATCTTGGTAGATGTTCGGAATTCATCTGACATGGGGTGTAAGGCAGATAGTGGTCGGGGTATTAAGGGTGGTCTCCGGTCCTGGTTGGACTTGAGATATCCGACATGACTATGCACTGATTCAGGTCATGTCAACTGGCCCATGTTAGCACGACCCAATAATCTATAATGAATGATGCTTTTAATTTGTACACAATTCAAAAAAATATTCACCTATAGGAAAAAAATTATATATACTAATTCTTTTAATTAAATGTCTTGAAAAGAAGTGCATAGTTTTTTATTGATTTTTTATTATGTAAAACTCTATTTATTTAAATACTCCCTCTGATTCATTTTATTTGGCTTCATATAGTCATGTTCTATTTAAATTTCAAAATTTTAATTATATAGGGGTGGTATTAACCATTAGCGAAAAATGTCTTTCAACCTTAAATGTGATTTTAGAGGTTTCAGTGGATTTCTAGAAATCGACACAACGAATCAATTCAAACTAAATCGAACCAATTATTATAAGAGAACTGATACGACCCAAAATTGGGCCTTGTTGAATCGATATCTCAAGACCAAAAAGAGCCGGAGATCGCCTCGATAACCTAATCTAATGTAATACTCGTACTTTTCCTAGCTTGAAAATTTTTCTCAAGAATGTTGGAAGCTTTCTTTGGAAGATGAATCCACTTTTGTACAAGTGGTATTTTTAAGATTTTTACATTTTGGCATGTGGGAAATTCAATAAGCTTTCCATCGATACCAAATTCGCCCAAATTCGACACCCGGGCGAAGAGTTAGACCCTTTATAGTGATACAGTGTATCACCTGAGCCTTCAGTGCATCACAGAGATAGCTCAAATGGCAGCTCAAATAGCAATTGTCAATTTCCAGTGTTGCTCCATGACAGTGGCTCATCGCGCCAAACTTCCAGGTCATAGACAAGATGGCAACGCAATAGCTCCACGTCGCGCCACCGTGCAATTTCCCATTTGTCACTTTCCAGTGACTTGGCGCGATAGTGGCGCGTCGCGCCAAGGATAAAAATTGAGAAGGGTCCATTTTCCACCCTATATAAGCCTTATAATATGAGATTTGTTCATAATTCAGCAACTTATACTCAATTACTCTCAAAAACTCTTAAGAACAAGCCCTAGGGTTTTCATAGAAGGTTCAATTCCAAGGGAATTCAACGTCAAAATTCAAGAATCTCTCCATCAATCTTCATAGAATCACAAGCGAAGGTATGCGTGGTGTTCATTCATGGACTCCTTTCGTCCATAAAGCCCAAGAATCTCTTTTGTAAGTTTAAGACTATGGATTTCTTTATGAATTTCATGTTGGGTTTGTTTTATTTATGTTGAGAATGATCAATTGAATTCAAATCCATGTTGGGTGATCAATTTTATGTTGAATTGATTTGTATAGATATATATTCATGTGAACCTATGAATAAAACCTAGGATGATGAAATTAGAGATGAATCATGATGATTAATTGTTGTATAATGTTGTCTACATATGCTATGCCTACCATGTGTTTGATTAAATGCCTAGATGAAGGAACAATGCCAAACTAGTATGATATCATGAAATTACTATGTATGTACAAGCTTATGCATATCACAAGTTTGGTGAAGTGCTTCAATCTATGAATTATGAATTGTGTTGTTAGTCATGTGTTCAAGTAAGCCATGCTATCTCGGTTTCTTCTTATCGAGTCATGGGGGTACTTGTACCCGAACATTTAGCTGTGTCCCTAGATCCATGTCATGTTTTTACGATCTCCTCAGTCAAGCTATGATCCATAGAACTCAGTCAGTCATGTGACTCAGGAAATCTCAGAAATATCAGTAATCTTAGTAGTTCAGTAATCTCGGTGATCTCAGTACTTAGTAATCTCAGTAAATTCAGTATTCTCAGTCAATCCTCAGAACTCAATACATTTTGTCAGTCAACGGAACTCAGTAAATTTAGTTTAGCTCTGCTAAACAATACCACTAGTATCAGTTCAGTTCATTTAATTAGTTCAATTCAGTTAATCAGTTCAGTGTCTTTCAGATAGGAGTAGGATTCAACACCGAGCGAGCCTAGGGATGGGGACTCATCCGCTAGATAGGAATGGATCCCTAGAAGTAATCCTTAAGTTCCAGAACTACATAGCCAGCATAGGTACGAGATGTCACCCGTTAGATAGGACTGACATACTCAGGGATCACTCGTTAGCATATTTAAATGTATAGGACTGATCCCAGGGGTCACCTGCTAGATTAAGACTAACTTCATATCAGTTGTCTTTACCAGTGGTGCGGTACTGATACCCTTCCAGCTGGGGTTACAGGTCGGACCCCAGTTAGCTTAGTATGGGGCATGTAGGTTAGATGAATACATCCCTCAGTTTTAGTTATAGAATCAGGACTGTTAGATACAATCAATTCAGCTTAGTAGTATAGATTTAGGACTGTCAGATACAGTCAGTCCTTATTATTATAAATAGACTCAGAGATCACCCATTAGACAGGACTGATCTCAACTATGGTTAATTAGTAATGGTATCATCAGATTTAGAGATCACTCGCCAGATAGTACTGATCTCATATTCAGTTACTCAGATACAGTATGAAACTCAGCTAGTTCTAACAGATTCAGGACTATCAGATATAGTCACTCATGTTATCAGTTATATCAGTTATCAGAACTCATGTTATCAGTATTCAGCTTTAGGACTATTAGACACAGTCAACCAGACCAATTTTTCATTATCAGAACTATCAAAAATAGTTATTCATGTATCAGTAACATAGTATTAGTCCCTCAGATATCAGTAATTCCTTGTTATTAGTAAACTTAGTAGTCAGAACTTAGCATTCAGTCCTATCACAATGTCATTTACAATTACGTATGAATGCATGTATTCTCACATTCATGTTAGTCAATTTGTTAGTATTATTCATGCATATGAACCTATAGTATTCAACCTACCTCACTTGCATACCAATATATTCAAAGTACTAACACATTTGTGCTAGGGTGTCTTATGTCATAGGTTTAGAGGCACGAGCTCTAGAGAACCAGTAGCATCCCAGATCAGCGATCAGAGTTAGCAGTGAGTCCTCATCCTTCGAGGACATAGTGATCACATTATTATTTTAGTTTTTTGTTTATTTCAGTAGTTGGAGTTAGTTGGGGACATGTCCCATCAACTCCTTATTCAAACAGTTTAGAGGCTTTCAGACTACAGTATGTTCAGATAATTATCTCAGTTATTTTGGTATTGTTATACCATATTTTTCAGTTATGTACTAGTATTGAACCTTATGGCCTTTCAGTTCATGTTTCTGCATTTACAATATTATTACTATTATTCAGTACTCAGTTTACAGATATCAGTCACGAGTTAGCTTGTGGTCCTTCGGGGTCATGGGCACTGTATAGCATTTCAAGTACCAGATTTGGGGCGTTAAAAAACTTGGTATCAGAGTCAGGTTCAATAGTGTCCTTAGATGTCTGAAAGCCGCATCTAGTAGAGTCTTATACATGGGTGTGTTGTGCACCACACTTATGTGCAGGAGGCTATGAGGTGTTTTAGGAATAGTTTCCCTTCTTTCAGTATTCATGTCGTGCCAGTGAGCATAGGCTCAAACTCAAACTTTATTCTAATTTGTTTTCCCTTTTCTTCTACAGAATATACCTCCTAAAAGAAGAAACGAGAATCAGTTAGCCCCTCAGCCCGAAGAACCTTTGGGCGAACATGTTTCTCATGCAGAATTTAGCCGCATTCACTACTCTTGCTCAGTCAGTTGCTACTCATAATGAACGACCAGCTATTGTTCCATGCAACCCAATGGCGAATTCAGTTTTATCCAGGATTTGGGACTTCACCCGAATGAACCCTCTATCTTTTCTTGGGTCTAAGTCAGATGAGGACCCTCAGGAATTCCTAGATCAGATTCAGAAGGTGACTGGCATCATGGGGGTGACTACTATTGAGAGTGCTGAGCTAGCTGTATATCAATTGCAGAATATGGCTCATACTTGGTTCAAGCAGTGGAAGTCAGAAAGGGCAGATGATGCAAGACCTATAGAATGGGATGATTTTGTCACTATGTTCTTAGAGAGGTTCTTTCCCTTAGAGCTGAGAGAAGCTAAGGTGTTAGAATTCATCAACATCAGGTAGGGCACCATGACGGTGAAAGAGTATTCTCTTAAGTTTACTCAATTAGCCAGATATGCTCCTCATGTGGTTGCAGACAGTAGGGCCAAGATGAGTATGTTTGTTTTAGGGGTGAATGATAGCTTGGTTAATGAGTGTAGATCTGCCATGCTGAATAAAGACATGACTTTAGCCAGACTTATGACCCATGCTCAGCAGATAGAGGAGCAAAAGATTAAGATAAAGAAAAAATAGAATAAGAGGGCAAGGACAGGTAGTTTCAGCTTTACTCAACCTAAGTCAGGTGGTGGTAGTCGTACTCAGTATAGTCATAAGCTTTTAGTCCCAGCTCCATTTTCAACTAGTGCACCAGTACCCAAGTTCGGGAATGAAAGTTGTATTGGGTCGCCAAACTCTGAGGCCCAGGGTAGTGATAATAGGAGTCTTACCTATCCGCTTTACAAAGAGTGTGGTAAGAATCACCTAGGTGTATATAGAGCAGAAAGTGAGGTATGTTATGGATATGATAAGCCAGGCCACAGGCTGTGGGAATATAGAGTAAGGGCTCAGAAGGGAAAATATTTATGCCAGTAGGGCATCACTTCCAGTACCACTAGTGCTCAGTGTCAAAATAGGTTTTACGCTCTTCAGACTCGTCCTGATCAAGGAAATTCCCTCGGCATAGATTTGGGAACGTTATAGGTCCTTCATACTTATGATATGCATTGTTAGACCTCTTTCTCTTATTTTAGCTTAAGAATTTTAGCATGAGTTATTCAGTCATAAATCAGTCCGTGGATGCCCTATGCATCATCCCAGTATCTTAGTAAGGTGAGCATTCTTAGAGAGACATAGTGTCCCAAGGGAGAGATACCCCATTATTACCTAATGCTCTCATATCTTAAATTAAGTTTCTATTCGTATAAGGAATCCAGTTTAGAATAAAGTGTAATTATAAGTTAACCCTCAAAGTCCCAACCTTAGCTATGGGCCAAGTATTCAGAGGCTTAGTTCAGTTCACAAAATTCAGTTTATGTATCATGTTTTAGCCTCAGTCATGTTCTCAGGTTCCAGTTCATGCATACTTCTAGCATAATCATAGGGTCATCAGTATTTTTCAGTCACATAATAGTTTTCTTAAACTTACTCAGTTCCCTGTTCAAATTACCATTACAAACTTGGTATTCAGTTCATGCTCAGATCCCCATTACAAACTTGGTACTAAGTACCCTTGCATATTCAATCATGCATTCATATATTAGTTCAGTCATGTAATTATGCATCAGACGTCCATTCTCACTATGGGAAATTCAGTTTATCAGAATATTTAGTAATGTATTCATGAGTCAATTATCAGTCATACATCAGGTATGCATGAATTCAGCTTATTAGTCATGCATCAGATATGGATGTTCAGTATGTTATATTCAGATCTTCAGTCATGTCAGTCATGAGATCATGTTTCAGTTATTCATGTTCAGTATGTACGTCAGTTTATATTCTTCCCCTCACTCACAGTCTTATTCGAGGAAGAATGTTCTCAAGGGGGAGGAATTGTAATACCCATACATTTCCTAGCTTGAAAATTTTTCCCAAGAATGTTGGAAGCTTTCTTTGAAAGATGAATCCACTTTTGTACACATGGTATTTTTAATATTTCCACTTTTTTCATGAGGAAAATTAAATAAGCTTTCCATCGATACCAAATTCGTCCAAATCCGATACCCGGGCGAAGAGTTAGAGCCTTTTTAGTGATACAGTGTATCACCAGAGCCTTCAGCGTGTCACGGAGATAGCTCAAATAGCAATTGTCAATACAACTAGTATTAGTTTTGTTCAGTTAATTAGTTCAACTTAGTTAATTAGTTCAATATCTTTTAGATGGGACTAGGATTTAGCACCGAGCGAGCCTAGGGATGAGGACTCACCCGCTAGATAGGACTGGGATCCCTAGAAGCAATCCCTAAGTTCTAGAACTACGTAATCAGCGTAGGTATGAGATGTCACCCGTTATATAGGACTAACATACTCAGGGATCACCCGTTAGCGCATTTAAATGTATAGGACTGATCCCAGGGGTCACCCGTTAGATTAGGACTGACTCCACAGTAGTTGTCTTTACCAGTGGTGCGGTACTGACACCCTTCTAGCTAGGGTTATAGGTTGGACCCCAGTTAGCTTAGTATGGGGCATGTCGGTTAGATGAAGACATCCCACAGTTTTAGTTACAGAATCAGGACTGTTAGATACAGATTCAGCTCAGTAGTATAGATTTAGGACTGTCAGATACAATTAGTCCTTATTATTATAAATAGACTCCGAGAACACCCATTAGATAAGATTGATCTCAATTATGGTTAATCAGTAACGGTATCATCAGATTTAGAGATCACCCGCCAAATAGTACTGATCTCAGATTCAGTTACTCAAATATAGTACGGAACTAAGCTAGTTCCATCAGATTCAGGACTATCAGATACAACCACTCATGTTATCAATTATATTAGTTATCAGAACTCAGGTTATCAGTATTCAGCTTCAGGACTGTTAGACATAGTCAACCAGACCAGTTTTTCATTATCAGAACTGCCAGAAATAGTTATTCATGTATTAGAAACATAGTATCAGTCCCTCAGATATCAATAATTCCATGTTATTAGTAAACTCAGTAGTCAGAACTCAGCATTCAATCCTATCACGATGTCAGTTACAGTTATGTATGCATGCATGTATTCTCACGTTCATGTTAGTCAGTCAGTTAGTATTGTTCATGCATATGAACCTATTGTATTCAGCCTACCTCCCTTGCATATCAGTACATTCAAAGTATTAACGCATTTGCGCTATGGTGTCTTATACCATAGGTTTAGAGGCACGAGCTCCAGAGATCCAGTAGCATCCCAGTTCAGCGATCAGAGTTAGTAGTAAGTCCTCATTCTTCGAGGTCATGATGATCACATTACTTTTTCAGTTTTCAGTTTATTTCAGTAGTTGGAGTTAGTTGGGGACATGTCCCATCAACTCCTTATTCAGACAGTTTAGACGCTTTCAGACTACAGTATGTTCTGACAGTTATCTCAGTTGTTTTGGTATTTTTATACCATATTTCTCAGTTATGTACTAGTATTGAACCTTATGGACTTTCAATTCATGTTTCTGCATTTACGATATTATTTCTATTATTCAGTGCTTAATTTACAAATATTAGACATGAGTTAGCTTGTGGTCCTTCGGGGTTATGGGCACCGTGTAGCATTTTGGGTACCAGATTTGGGGCGTTACATCTAACCATCACATCAATCCACAAGTGTCGGATGAACTCTGAGCATATAATCAAGATAGAGGAAACAAGACTAGAAAACATAACTAAGAATATCTAATCATTCCATTAATGTCAACATACCAAACCAACATACCCAAGTCCATAGTCATCCACAAAGTATTTACAATTCTGATATCTATAAAATGTTAGGACATGCCCTCGACAATAACCAAAACCAAGTCTAAGCAAGTCTATAATATGTGAATAGAAGACTATGAAATGTATGCCTTCCTGAGTCTAGAAGCTCACCACTTTAATTTAAACACATGAACCGCTAGAACACCTGGTCAATACACAGGAAGAGAAGAAGAAGCTTCGGCCCCTATGTCGCGTGGGGACATAGCGTTTGGAGAGAGTTAGCGGTTGGAGCGCTAGCATGTAACTCAAGGATAAGGATAAAATAGTACCATTATTCATATCCAAGTCAAATCATCATAAATACCCACATTTATATACATAATCACATACATAGATATATAGATACATCAAGCATCGAAAAAGGAAACAAAGCCTTAGCATGCATCTTGAACATCCAATAATGAAACATGAAGTGGAGGACTCTAACCTTCTACCCGCATAGGTTATATCAAGCAAGATGAATCTAACCTCAAGCCATCTTATTATGCAAGTGGACTCTAACTACAGGCTTCTTATTAGATAAGTGGACTCTAACCACAAGCCATTCTATTAGGAAAGGGACTCTAACCTCAAGCCATTTCATTGGGAAATCGACTTTAACTTCAAGACAATTTATTAGGCAAGGTAATCTAACCTCAAGCCGTGGCAACCATTATTAGTCGACATTGGGACTCTAGCCCTTTGTCCATGCATTAACATCCATTCAATTAAACATTCAAGCACTTTAACCCACTTAGCCAATTCAAGCCATCAAGGCTACCATTCAACACCACACATGACCACAAGGTCTTCATGAACTATTTATCAATAAATCACTTTAATAGGCCAATACATTAGATTCAATCACCATTCAAGTCAATTTGTTATCATCAAGACCTATACAACACCATTCATTCTTCATTAGCATTCCTACACCAAACTTTGGTTTGACACAATTCAATTTCATGTTTAAGGACTCTAACCCATTTAAGCAAACAAACCACCAAAGTAACCAAATAACTCATTACATAACCAACGAGCTATTACAAGTCACTTACCAACCATTCTTACTCATTAAGCCAATGCCTTAGTTCAAAACACTATTATCATGTAACTAGTATTTCACTTAGACATTTTCACAAACACCTTGGAAACATACATTTACGATGACCAAAACCCAAGCAAAAACCATCAAGATTAGGGTCACCTATGATCCATTTGTTAAACCACAATCAACAAGCACCCACATGTGCAAACCATCACCAAAAGCATGTGTAAACACAAGTTTGAGCAAGAGTAAACAATACCCATCACTATGCTTCAAAACCACTAACATTTGATTTCAAAGCCCACCATTCAAGAATCATATCATTGTTAAAAAAATGATATTTGAGAAATAACAAAGAGGGAAGAGTCACATGACTTATACACAAAGATTCACAGAGAGATTCTTGGTCTCCAAGCTCCTAGATGGCCTTCTTGATGAACCCTAGCCCCAATCTTGTTAGAGGTTTTGGAGAGTGTTTTAAAATGTTTTGATCTTGTATATGTAAAGAACGGGGGGCCAAATAAGGTGATAAGTTGTGGGTCATAAGGGTTTAGGGATGGGAAATGTCCAAATTGCCCTCAGTTTAAAAGCCAAAAGTTGTACCCAGGAGGGTACAAGTTCCACAACCAAGCCATACCCTATGGCACGAGTGGTACTCTAACTCATACCCTAGGCTTCACCAAGAAACCTTAAACTGTTCAACATACGACCATGCAAAGCTAATTCGTACTTAAGGTATGAATGGTACCCTAAACTGTACCTTGGACAGATTGAACTAGGCTAAGCAGATGGAAAAATATGACTAGGCAACATACGACCCGTAACCTAACATACGACTTGGGAGAGGATAAATCGGAACTTGGATAGAATGTAACCCCTACTACACTGCCTAACATACGAGTAAGGGGACCTCGAGTAGTATCCTAAGGTACGACTAGTACTCCTGAGTCGTACCTTGCCCAGAAACTTCATTAAGGGAATTTTTTTCTAAGGGTCCAAAGCCTAGGTGTTTCAATTCTCCCCCACTTGTATCATTCCTCCTCAAATGTTGGATAAGATAAGTACAAGCACGTGTTAACACATTATTACACATTATCCTAACCTTTAACCAAGTTAGGAAACAAAGACATACAACAAGGATAAGACACATGCCATGATCATTATCACTCAACCATTCATTCAATTAACTTTGGGACTTGATCCTATCGTATATCAAAACATATGCTCAATTCAAAGTTTAGGGTCTTGAACCCTTTTGCCTATCAAAGACATAAATCAAGTTAAGAATGTTAACACATACCTTAAGCATGATTTTCAAAAATTGAAAACAAATGCAGATACTTGGACTTTATGTCCTGTTCTGCCTCCCAAGTAACTTCCTCGGACTTTTGATTCCTCCATAGAACCTTCACCGAAGTCACCTCTTTTGTTGTCAACCGACGAACTTGTCGATCTAAGATCTTCATCGAGAGCTCCTCATAGGACAAAGAGTCTGAAATACCAACATCCTCCAAGGGAACAACTAACGAAGGGTCACCTATACATTTTTGCAACATAGACACATGGAATACCGGATGGATGGAGCACAAGCTAGAGGGAAAATCCAACACATAGACAACATTACCAACCCTCTACAAAATCAAATATGGACAAACATTCTGGGGACTAAGCTTCATTTTCTTACAAAATTGCATTACTCCCTTCATTGGAGATACCTTCAAGAATACCCAATCACCAACATTAAACTCTAAATCCTTACGCATCAGATATGCATAGGATTTTTGGTGACTTTGAGTTGTTTTAAACCTATCACGAATCCCCTTCACCTTCTCCAAGGCTTGGTGAACCAAATCAGGGCCAAGCAACTTACCCTTACCAACTTTACACCACCTAATAGGAGAATGACATCTCCTACCATACAACGCCTCAAAAGGAGCCATACCAATGCTAGGATGGTAACTATTATTAAAGGCGAATTCAATCAAAGGAAAATAATCATTCCAACTACCACCATAATCAATCACACAAGAACGAACATATCTTCCGATGTTTGGATAGTCCTCTTCGCTTATCCATCCGTCTGCGGGTGGAAAATGGTACTAAGGCACACCTTAGTTCCCAAACCTTTCTGAAATGACTTCCAAAAATAAGATGAGGATAGAGTATCTCGATCTAAGATGATAGAAATCGAAGCACCATGCAACTTCACAATCTCTGCAAGATACAACTTAGCATAATTCTCCGCAAAATAACTAGTTCTTACTGGAAAGATCTATCCACAATGACCCGAATAAAATATCATTGATTCTTGGACCAGGGAAGATTGGTGACAAAATCCATATTAATTATTTCCCACTTCCATTCGTGCAACTCTATCACTTGATACTAACCCTTGAGTCTCAAGTGTTCAACTTTTACCCATTGATGCACCATACACTTAGTAACATAGCTAGGCACATCTCACTTCATATTATTCCACCAATAAAACTCCCTAAGATTATGATACATCTTCCTAGAACTGGGATGAATAGCATATAAAGATCCATGAGCCTCAGCCATAATCCGTTTCCTCAATCCATCGATATCGATAAGACAAACCTACCTTGGTACCTCAAGATACCATCACCACTAATCGTAAAATCAACAACCTTTTGTTGACCCATAATGATCTTAATCTTTATCAAATCGGGATCCATCATTTGTTTTCCTTTTCTCTCAACCACAAGAGACGACTGTGATACCTGATGCACAAATACACCAGCATCCTCAAAGTTCGTGAGATGAACTCCAAGATTAGCCAAATGATGAATCTCCTTCACCAACTCCAGCCTATCCTCAACCACATGAGCTAAACTACCCATGGATAACCTTCTAAGAGAATCAACAACTACGTTAGCTTTACCTGGATGGTAATGGAAACTCATATTGTAGTCCTTTAGCAACTTAAGCCATCTCCTTTGTCTGAGATTCAATTCCTTCTAAGTAACCACATACCAAAGGCTCTTATGATACAAAAAGATGTCAATATGAACACCATAGAGATAATGATGCTAAATCTTCACTGCAAATACCACGACCAATAACTCCAAATCATAAGTAGGACAGTTCTTCTAATGAACTTTCAATTGCCTAGAGGCCTAGGCCACCACCCTACCATGCTTCATCAATGCATACCCAAGCCTAACACGAGATGCATCTTAATATACTACAAAACCATCATTACTCTCTCGCAAGGTCAAAACTTAAACCAAAGTTAGTTTATCCTTCAACTTCTCAAAACTACCCTCACACGTATCTGACCATATGAGCTTGACCTTTTTCTGTGTCAACTTAGTCAATGGGTCAGCTATCATAAAAAAACTCTCCACAAATCTCCTCCAGTAACTGGCTAGACCCTAGAAGCTCTGAATATCAGCTTGAGTCGCAGGTCTAGGCCACTTCTTAATCGCCATAACCTTTTGTGGATCTACCATGATCCCTTCACTAGAGATAACATGCCCAAGAAAAGTCACAACCTTCAACCAAAACTCATATTTAGAGGACTTGGCATATAATCGGTGATCCTTCAAGGTTTGAAACACCACATAGAGGTGATCGACATGATCCACCTCTCTTTTAGAATACACCAAGATGTCATCAATAAAGGCAATGACAAAAAAATCCAGAAATGAACAAAAAACCCTATTTATTAAGTCCATGAATACCACCGGGGCATTAGTCAACCCAAAAGATATAACTAGGAACTCATAGTGACTGGACCGAGTCCTGAAGGTAGTCTTATGGAAATCTGCTTCCCTAATTTTAAGTAGATGATAACTCAAACTAAGATCAATCTTAGAGAAACACTTTGCACCTTAAAGTTGATCAAACAAATTATCGATCCTAGGATGAGGCTACTTATTCTTTATAGCCACCTTATTCAACTAACAATGATCAATGCATATTCGAAGGGAGCCATCCTTCTTACGCATAAACAACACGGTAGCACCTCAAGATAGCATGCTAGGATGACTAAAACCTTTATCTAGAGATCCTCCAATTGCTCCTTAAGCTCCTTCAACTCCGTCGGAGCTATTTTATAAGGAGGGATGGAAATTAGACGAGTGTCTTGAATAAGATCAATCCCAAAATCAATTTCCCTATCAGGAGGAATACAAGGAAGGTCATTGGGAAAGACATCGGGACACTCATTGACCATGAGAATAGATTCTAGAGAAGGACCTTCCAAGTTAGAATCTTTAACTCAGACCAAATGATATAAACGCCCTTTAGAAATCAACTTTCGAGCTCTAAGATATGAGTTGAACCTCCCTCAAGATGCTAAAGAACCCCCTTCCTATACAATGACCAACTCATTAGGGAATTTAAACATGACCATACGGGTCTGACAATCTAAGGAAGCATAGCACAAAATCAATCAATCCATTCCTAAAATAACATCAAAATCAACCATGTCCAACTATATCAAGTCTACAAGATATTCTCTACTACTAACAGATACCACACATACCCTATACACTCTCTTAACAACCACAGAGTCTCCTACTAGGGTAGAAATATAAAAAGAAACTGACAGAAACTCACGATGAAAACCAAATGAACAAACAAAAAAGAGGTCATATAAGACAGAGTATACCTAGGGCAAGTAAACAATACACATCACAGGAGAAAAGTTTCAACATACTCGTAACAACATTGGGAGATGCCTTAGAATCCTAGCGAGACACAAGAGCATACAAATAATTTCGGCCAGTGTTAGTACCAAAAATAAAAATAGAACTATCACTTTTTGGTGCAGGAGCGAAAAAAGTAGCAATAAGGGCCCTGTTGTCCCAAGAAGCCACTAGAGAGGGGGCACTCTTCATGCATGTGCCTAATATGACCACATCTAAAACATCTGTTCCTCCTCTTCTCACTCTGGCCCTAATAATGCTGATCATAGAATCTACAAAGAGGGTGGGATGGAGCTAAATGAGACTCACTATCTTGAGATTAGGCACCATCTGTCCTGAACCCACCATCAAACTAAGACTGACGCTCACTGGATAGCCTCGGGTAAGAAGCACTAATCGAGGAGAAAGAACCGAAACTCCCTACTTCTTCCTTAGACATTTACCACCATCTCTACCATTTTACTTAGAAGGCCTAAATTTCTTTTCTTGAGTTACACTAAACATAACCTATTTCTTTTTATCTTCCTCCACTTGTTGCATATATACCACCAGCCTAGAGATATCCATATCTTTGATTAACAAAGCCGCATTGCTCTTAAATACCAACTCATGAGATAATCCTAAGGCGAACTTCCTAATCCAAGCCCTCATATTTGACACCATCTCCAGAGCATACCTAGACAACTGATAGAACTTTAACGTATACTCCTTGACTGTCACCCTTCCTTGCTTCAGATTAACACTCCTCTACCTTTGCTTCCCTCAACTCTTAAGGAAATAAGACAACCAAAAACACATTAGGGAAATCCTCCCACAAGGATGACTCATCAACATCACCCCTTGCCTGTTCCAATTCCTCGTACATTAGTACGCCACGTCCTTCAACTGATAGGCCATAAACTCTACGCCTTCCACATTAGTGGCATGTATAACTCTGAAAATCTTTCTCATCTCATCCAGGAAACCTTAGAGATCTTCCTCCAACTTAACACCGATAAAGGTCGGAGGACTCAACCTCATAAACTGGCCAACCCTTGTCACCTCAGAAGATGGAGTACAAAAGTACCACGCTCTGCCTAAGAGGCTATCAACTAAGCAATCATATGAATCGACTGATGATACTCAACATTTGACATGTCAGCCTGAGGAACTAGAGAAGGACTAGAAGGAACCAATAGAACTCCCAAATCATTTGGTACCAAACCCTTAGAACATGCATAGACTCCATAAGTAGAGCGAGTCCCATCAATAACGTCCCAGTAAGGACTTAAGTGTTTGTAGAAACTTCAAATCTTCTTGGAGGCATGGTCTAAAACACGAGTAAATGAAAATTAGAAGGATACAATACCTTAAACTATATAGCTCAAAATAAGACAACAAAATGTGACACATTTCCTAATGTCTCATAGACCCTCTTTTATAACTGTGGCTCACTACACACCCATAAAAGAGACTCTACTTGACATGGCTTTGTGGACACCCAACTAACCATGAACTTAGATTCTAATACCAATATGACATGACCCAAAACTGGGCCTTGTTGAATGGATATCTCAAGCCCAACAAGGACCGGAGAGTACCCTGATAACCTAATCTAACTATCACATCAATCCATAAGCATTAGAAAAACTCCGAGCATATAAACAAGATAGCGGAAACATGACTAGAAAACATAACTAAGAATATCTAATCATTTCATTAGTGTCAACATACCAAAACAACATACCCAAGTCAACAGTAATCTTAAAGCCTCTACAATTCTAATGTCTATAACATGTTGGGGCATGTCCCCGCTAATAGCCAAAACTAAGTTTAAACAAGTCTATAATATGAGAATAGAAGACTATGAAGCGTATGCCTTCTAGAGTATGGAAGCTCACCACTTCAATGTCAAAATAATAACCACTCGAACACCTGGTCACTATATAGGAAGAGAAGAAAAAGCTTCGGTCTTTATGTCGCGTGGAGACATAAATTTTAGATAGCAGTTGGAGAGCTAACAAGTAGCTCAGTGGTATGGATAAAATAGTACCATAATTATAATCCAAGTCAAATCATCATAGCACCTATATTTATATATATAGGGAAATCCATAGACGTATTGATACATCAAGCATAAAAAAAAGGAACAAGGCCTTAACATACATCTCGAACATCTAATGATGAAACATGAAGTGGAGGAAACTAACCTTCCACCCGCATAGGTTATATCAAGAAAGAAGACTCTAATCCCGACCCGCCGTATTATGCAAGTGAACTTTAACCATAAGCCTCTTGTTAGACAAGTGGACTCTAACCACAAACCTCTTGTCAGACAAGTGGACTCTAACCACAAGCCATTCTATTAGGCAAGGGACTCTAACCTCAAGCCATTTCATTGGGCAAGAGACTCTAACTTTAAGCTATTTTATTAGGCAAGGTACTCTGACCTCAAGCCGTGGCAACCATTATTAGTCGACATTGGGACTCTAACCCTTGTCCATGCATTAACATCTATTCAATTAAGCATTCGAGGAATCTAACCCACTTAGACAAGCCATCAAGGCTATAATTCAACACCACACATAACCACAAGGTCTTTATGAACTATTTATAAATCAATCTATTTAATAGGCCAATACATTAGTTTCAATCACCATTAAATTCAATTTGGTATCATAAAGACCTATATAATACTATTTATTCTTGATTAGTATTCCTACCCTAAACTTTAGTTTAATACAATTCAATTTCATGTTTAGGGACTATAACCTATTTAACTAAGCAAATTACCAAAGTCACCAACTAACTCATTACATAGCCAACAAGCCTTTAGAAGTCACTTTCCAACCATTCTTACTCATTAAGCCAATGCCTTAGTTCAAAACACTATTAGCATGTAACTAGTATTTCACTTAGACATTTTCACAAACACCTTGGAAA
Organism: Capsicum annuum; assembly: GCF_002878395.1. NCBI lineage: Eukaryota > Viridiplantae > Streptophyta > Magnoliopsida > Solanales > Solanaceae > Capsicum > Capsicum annuum. Next base: position 64,193,763 of record NC_061116.1, on the reverse strand, counting down.
CATACATTTACGATGACCAAAACCCAAGCAAAAACCATCAAGATTAGGGTCACCTATGATCCATTTGTTAAACCACAATCAACAAGCACCCACATGTGCAAACCATCACCAAAAGCATGTGTAAACACAAGTTTGAGCAAGAGTAAACAATACCCATCACGATGCTTCAAAACCACTAACATTTGATTTCAAAACCCACCATTCAAGAATCAAATCATTGTTTAAAACAAATGATATTTGAGAAATAACAAAGAAGGAAGAGTCACATGCCTTATACATAAGGATTCATAGAAAAGATTCTTGGTCTCCAAGCTCCTAGATGGCCTTCTTGATGAACCCTAGCCCCAATCTTGTTAGAGGTTTTGGAGAGTGTTTTGGAATATTTTGGTCTTGTATATGTGAAGAATGAGAGGCTAAATAAGGTTATAAGTCATGGGTCATAAGTGTTTATGGGTAGGAAATGTCTAAATTGCCCTCAACTTAAAAGCCAAAAGTTGCACCCAGGAGGGTACGAGTTCCACACCCAAGCCGTACCCTAGGGTACGAGTAGTACTCTAACTCGTACCCTAGGCTTCACTATGGACCCTCAACTGTTCAACATACAACCATGCTAAGCTAACTCATACTTTAGGGTATGAATGGTGCCCTAAATCGTACCTTCAGCTATACCTCAGAAAAATTTAACTAGGCTAAGCATATGACATCATACGACTAGGAAACATACGACCTATACCATAACATAAGACTCGGGAGAGGCTAAACCGTACCTTGGATAGAATTTAATCCCCACTATACTACTTAACATATCAGTGAGGAGACCTCAAGTCGTATACTAGGGTACCACTAGTACCCTTGAGTAGTACCTTGCCCAGACACTTCAACGAAGGGAATTTTTTTTCTAAGGGTCCAAAGCTTCGGTGTTTCAATTCTCCCCCACTTGAATCATTCGTCCTTGAATAATAGAAAAAGCAAACACAAGCACATATTAACACATTATTACATTTCATCCTAACCTTTAACCAAGGTAGGAAATAAAGACATACAATAAGGATAAGACACATGCCATAATTATTACCACTCAACTATTCATTTAATTATCTTTGGGACTCGAACCCATAGTCTATCAAAATATTTGTCCAATTCAAAGTTTAGGGTCTGGAACCCTTTTGACTATCAAAGACATAAATCAAGTTATGAAGATTAACTCATACCTCAAGCATAAATTTACAGAATGTAAAACAAATGCTGATACTTGGACTTCATATCTTCTACCGCCTCCCAAGTAGCTTCCTCAGACTTTTGGTTCTCCATAGAATCTTCACCGAAGCCGACTATTTCATTCACATCTAGAGAACTTGTAAATCCAAGATCCTCACCGGGACCTCTTCATAGGACAAAGAATTTGAAATACCAATATCCTCCAAGGGAAAAACTAAGGAAGGGTCACCTATACATTTTTGCAACATAGACACATGGAATACCGGATGTATGGAGCTCAAAATAGAGGGCAAATCCAACTCATAGGCAACATTACCCACCATTTGCAAAATTAAATATGGACTAATATGCTGAGGACTAAGCTTTCCCTTCTTACCAAATCACATTATTCCCTTCATGGGAGATACCTTCAAGAATTCCCAATCACCAACCATTAAACTCCAAATCCCTATACCTCACATCTGCAAAGGGCTTTTGGATACTTTGAACGATTTTCAACATATCACATATCACCTTCACCTTCTCCAAGGCTTAGTTAACTAAATTAGGGACAAGTAACTTACCATCACCAAATTCATACTAGCCAATAGAAAAATGACATCTCCTACCATACAATGCCTCAAAAGAAGCTATCCTACCATACAATGCCTCAAAAGGAGCTATACTAATGCTAGGATGGTAAATATTGTTATAGGCAAATTCAATCAAAGGCAAATGGTCATACGAACTACCACCATAATCAATCACATAAGAACACTACATATATTCTAATGTTTGGATAGTCCTCTTTGCTTGTCCATCCGTCTGCAGGTGGAAAGGGGTACTGGGGCTCACCTTAGTTCCCAAACCTTTATGAAACGACTTCCAAAAATGAGATAAAAATAAAGTATCACAATCCGAGATGATAGAAACTGAAGCATTGCAACTTTACAATCTCTGCAAGATACAACTTAGCATAATCCTTTGCAGAATAGCTAGTCCTCATCAGCAAGAAATGAGAGGACTTGGTCATTCTATCTACAATGACCCAAATAGATTCACATTGATCTCGAGACCAGGGAATACTGGTGCCAAAATCCATATTAATCACTTCCCACTTCCATTCATGCAATTCTATCTCTTGATACAAACCACCAGGTCTTAAGTGCTCAACTTTCACTTGTTGACACACCATACACTTAGCCGCATATCACTTTATATTATTCCACCAATAGAACTCCCTAAAATCATGATACATCTTCATAGAATAGGGATGAATAACATACCGAAATCCAGGAGTCTCAGCCATGATCCTTTCCTTCAATCCATCGATATCGAGAACAAATAACCTACCTTAATACCTCAAGATACTATCACCACTAATCGCAAAATCAATAAACTTTTATTGACCCGTATTGCTCTTAATATTCATCAAATCAGGATCCATTATTTGCTTTTCCTTTATCTCAACCACAAGACATGACTGCGATACCTGATGCATAAATATACCACTATCCTCAGAGTCTGTGAGACGAACTCCAAGATTAGCCAAACGATGAATGTCCTTCACCAACTCTCGCCTATCCTTATCCATATAAGCTAAACTACTTTTTGATAACCTGCTAAGTGTATCAGCAACTAAGTTAGCTTTACCTAGATGGTAATGGAGACTCATATCATAGTCCTTTAGCAACTCAAGACATCTATTTTTCCTGAGATTCAATTCCTTCCTAGTAAATACTTACTAAAGGCTCTTATGATCAGAAAAGATTTCTACATGAACCCTATAGAGATAATGATGCCAAATCTTCAATGCAAATACCATGGCTAATAACTCCAAATCATGAGTAGCGTGGTTCTTCTCATGAACTTTCAATTTCCTAAAAGTACAGGCCACCAACCTACCATGCTGCATCAATACACAACCAAGCCCAACACAAAAAATATCACATTATACTTCAAAACCATCATTACTATCGGGCAAGGTCAAAACTGGAGCTGAAGTCAATTTATCCTTCAATTTCTCAAAACTACTCTCACACGTATCTGACCATAAGAACTTAACCTTCTCCTGGGTTGACTTAGTCAATGGGACAACTATCATTGAAAAACTCTTCACAAATCTCCTATAGTAACTGGCTAGACCCAAGAAGCTTCGAATATCAATTGGAGTCACAGGTCTAGGCCACTTCTTAACCTCCACAGCCTTTTATGGATCTACCATTATCCCTTCACTAGAGATAACATGACCAAGAAAAGTCACAGCCTTCAACAAAAATTCACACTTAGAGAACTTGGAATAAAAACAGTGATCCTTCAAGGTTTGCAACATCGGACGAAAGTGATCGACATGATCCGCCTCACTCTTAGAATAGACCAAGATGTCATCAATAAAAATAATGACAAAAAATCCAGAAATGGGCGAAAACCCTATTCATCAAGTCCAGTAATACCACTGGGGCATTAGGCAACCCAAAAGACATGGGTAGGAACTCATACTGACCGCATCGGGTCCTAAAGGTAGTCCTTCCCTAATCTTAAGCTGATGATAACCCGACCTTAGATCAATTTTAGAGAAACACTTCGCACCTTGAAGTTGATCAAATAAATCATCGATCCTAGGAAGAGGATACTTATTCTTTATGGTCACCTTATTTAACAGATGATAATCAATGCACATTCAAAGGGAACCGTCCTTCTTACATACAAACAACATGGGAGCACCTCAAGGTGACACGCTAGGATGGATAAAACCTTTATCTGAGAGATCCTTCAATTTCTCCTTAATCTTCTTCAACTTTGTTAGACCCATTCTATAAGGAGGGATGGAAATTTGACGAGTGTTCGGAACAAGATCAATCCCAAAATAAATTTTCCAATCTGGAGAAATAACATAAATATCATCGATAAAGACATCGAGAAACTCATTGACTAAGGGAATAAATTCTAAAGAAGGACCTTCCAAGTTAGAATTTTTAACTCGGACCAAATGATATAAACACCCTTTAGAAATTAACTTTCGAGCTCTAAGATACTAGTTGAACCTCTCTTTAGGCGCTAAAGAACCCCTTTCCCATATAATGACCAGCTCATTAGGGAATTTAAACATGACCATATGGGTCCGACGTTCAAAGAAAGCATAGCACAAAAGCAACCAATCCATTCCCAAAAGAACATCAAAATCAACCATGTCCTACTCTATAAAGTCTACAAGAGTTTCTCTACTACTAATAGATGCCCCTCTCATCGACTCTTTTAAGAACCACAGAGTCTCCTACTAGGGTATAAACAGAAAAGGAACTGACAAACACTCAGGACCAAAATCAAAATGAATAGCCACAAAAGGGGTCACATAAGACAAGTGGACCTAGAGCTAAGTAAACAATACACATCATGGGAGAAACGTTTCAACATACCCATAACCACATCGGGAGATACCTCAGAATCCTGGTGAGACATAAGAGTATATAAACGATTCCAACTAGTGCCGGTACCAGAAATAGAAGCAGCGCCCTTCAGTGCAAGAGCAAATAAATAGTAATAGGGGCCCTATTGGCCCAAGAAGCCACTAAAGAGGGGCACTCTCGCCGCATGTGCCCAATCTGACCACATATAAAACATCTATTCCTCCCCTTCTTATACTGGCTACAATGATGCTGACTATATAATTTACAAAGTAGGTAGGATAGAGCTAACTAAGCCTCACTAGCCTGAGATTGGACACCCTGCGTCCGGAACCCACCATCAAATTGAGAACGATGATCACTCGATGGCCTTAAGAAAGGAGCACTAACCTAGGAGAAAGAACCAGAACTCCCCCACTTCTTCCTTGGCCATTTACCACCATCTCTACCACTTTGCTCAGAAGGCCTAAATTTTTTTCCTTTATTTTCACTAAACCTAACCTATTTTTTTTCTCTTCCTCCACTTATTGCATATATACCACCAACTTAAAGATATCCATGTGTTTGATCAACAAAGCCACATTGATCTCAAGGACCAACCTGAGGCAAACTTTCTCATCCTAGCCCTCATATCCAACACCATCTCCGAAGCATACCTAGATAACTGATGGAACTTTATGGCATACTCCTTGATTGTCATCCTTCCTTGCTTTAGATTAACGAACTTCTCTGCCTTTGTTTCCCTCAAATCTCAATGAAAGAAGCTGTCCAAAAATGCATTAGTGAAATCCTCCATCAAGGATGACTTATCAACATCACCCCTTATCTGTTCCTATTTCTCATACCATAGGTATGCCATGTCCTTTAACTAATAGGCCACAAACTCCACTCCTTCCATATTAGTGGCATGGAAGCTCTAAAAATCTTTTTCATCTCATCCAGAAAACCTTGGGGATCTTTCTCTACCTTAATATTACTAAAGATTGAAGGACTCAACCTTATAAACTGACCAACCCTTGTGGCCTCAGAAGATAGAGTAACAAAATTACCACGCTTAGGTTGAGAAGCTACCAACTTAGCAATCACATAAATCGATTGATGAAACTCAGCATTCAATATGCTAGCCTAAGAAATTAGAGGAGGACTAGAGGGAACCTATAAAACTCCCTAATCATCAGGTACCGGACCCCTAGACAGAGTATAGACTCTATACATAGAGAGAGTTCCATCAACATCGTCCCAGTTGGGACAAAAGGGTTTGCAGGAACGTAAGATCTTCTTGGAGGCATGATATGAAAGGCGAGCAATCAAAAATCAGAAGGATCCAAGACCTTAAACTCTATTGCTCAAAATAAGACAACAAAAAGGTGACACATTTCTAAATGTCTCATAGCCTCTCTTTTATAAGTGTGGTGCGTTACACACCCATAAAAGAGACTCTACTTGACACGGCTTTATGGACACCCAACTGATTATGAACCTAGGCTCTGATACCAACTTGACACGACCCAAAAATGGGCCTTATCGAATGGGCATATCAAGACCAACAAGGACCAAAAATTGCCTCGATAACCTAATCTAACCATTACATCATTCCACAAGAATAGGTTCAACTCCTAGCATATAGTCAAGATAGCATAAATAAGACAAGAAAACATAACTAAGAATATCTAATCATTCCATTAATGTCAACATACCAAACCCCAACATACCCAAGTCCACATTCATCCATAAAGACTTTACAATTCTAATGTCTATAATATGTCAAGACATACCCCCGACAATAGCCAAAACCAAGTCTAAACAAGTCTATACATGAGAATAGAAGACTATGAAATATATGCCTTTGGAAGCTCGCTACTTCAAAGTCAACACACAAACCGCCCAAACACTTAGTCACTGCACAGGAAGAGAAGAAGAAGCTCCAGCCCCTATGTCGCGTAGGGACATAGCGTCTTAAAGCGCTAACATATAACTCAATGATAGGGATAAAATAGTACCATTATTCAAATCCAAGTCAAATCATCATAAGCACCCATATTTATATACATAGGAACATACATAGACATATAGATATATCAAGAATAAAAAAGGGAACAAGGACTTAGCATGCATCTCAAACATCCAATGATGAAACATAAAGTAGAGGACTCTAACTTTTCTCCTACGTAGGTTATATCAAACAAAATGATTCTAACCCCAAGCCGTCTTATTATGCAAGTAGACTCTAACCACAAACCTCTTGTTAGACAAGTGGACTCTAACCATAGGCTATTCTATTAGGCAAGGGACTCTAGTCTCAAGCCATTTCATTGGGCAAGGGACTCTAACATCAAGCCATTTCAGTAGGCAAGGGACTCTAACCTCAAGCCATGGAAATTATTATTAGTCGACATTGAAACTCTAACCCTTTGTCTATGCTTTAACATCTATTCAATTCAACAATCGAGGACTCTAACCCACTTAGCCAATTCAAGCCATCAAGGCTACAATTCAACACCACACATGAACACAAGGTCTTCATGAACTATTTATCAATCAATCACTTTAATAGGCCAATACATAAGTTTCAATCACTATTCAAGTCAATTTGTTATCATCAATACCTATACAACACCATTCATTCTTCATTAGCATTTCTACACCAAACTTTGGTTTGACACAATTCAATTTCATTTTTAGGGACTCTAACCCATTTAACCAAACAAACCACCAAAGTCAACAACTAACTCATTACATATCCAACAAGCCTTTATAAGTCACTTACCAAATATTCTTACTCATTAAGCCACTGCCTTAGTTCAAAACACTATTAGCATGTAACTAGTATTTCACTTAGACATTTTTACAAGCACCTTGAGGGCATATCTTTACTATGACCAAAACCAAAGTGAAAACTATCAAGACTAGGGTTACCCATGATCTATTTGTTAAACCACAATCAACAAGCACCCATATATGCAAACCATCACCAAAAGCATATGTAAACACAAGTTTGAGCAAGAGTAAACAATACCTATCACTATGCATCAAAACCCTTATTATTTGATTTCAAATCCACCATTAAAAAATCAAATCAATGTTTAAAACACATGATATTTGAGAAATAACAAAGAGGAAAGAGTCACATGCCTTATACACAAAGATTTACGGAGAGATTCTTGGTCTCTAAGCTCCTAAATGGCCTTTTTAATGAACTCTATCCCCAATCTTGTTAGAGGAGTTTTGAAGAGTCTTTTGGAATGTTTTGATCTTGTATATGTGAAGAAAGAGAGTCCAAATAAGGTTATAAGTTGTGTGTTATAAGGGTTTAGGGGTGAAAAATATCAAAGACGCCCTCAGCTTAACAGTTAAAAGTTGTACCTAAGAGGGTACGAGTTCCTCACCCAAGCGTACCTTAGGGTATGAGTGTAATCTAAATCGTACCCTACATTCACCATGGACCCCTAAATTATTCAACATACGACCATACTAAGCTAACTCATACCTTAGGGTACGAATGGTACCCTAAACCATACCTTGAGCCGTACCTTGGATAGATTCAGCTAGGCTAAGCATATGACATCATACGACTAGGCAACATACGACCCATATCCTAACATATGACTTGGGAAAGGCTAAACCATACCTTGGACAGAATGTAACCCCCACTACACTACCTAACATACAAGTGATGGGACCCCAAGTCATACCTAGTGTACGAGTAGTACCCTTGAGTCGTACCTTGCCCAGAAACTTCAACTAAAGGGTCTAAAGCCTAGGTGTTTCATGAACAAATAAGTAACACCCTAAGTTTCTGCAAAACAATAATGTTACTTATATTAAAACTAACATAATTTTAGCATCAATAACTAAAAGAGTAGTATAGTTAATTAAATATGAGATGATGGAAATTTAATTTTAGTAAATCAACTTTATTACTATATTTAAAAATTTAAATTTGAATATTTTAAATTTAAGAGCTTGTATGCAGGGTTACAGGGGAAAGGAGGGGAGAAAAAGTTGTTTAGACTCGCTAAGGCTAGGGAGAGGAAGGGTCGTGACCTCGATCAGGTGAGGTACATTAAGGGGGAGGACGGTAGAGTGTTGGTGAAGGACGGCCACATTAAGAATAGATGGCAGTCGTACTTTCATAGGCTCTTGAATGACGAAGGGGATAAAGCTATTATGTTAGGCGAACTTGAGCACTCAGAGGAGTGTCGGGATTTTAGCTACTGTAGACGTTTTAAGGTAGAAGAGGTTAGAGAGGCTATTCGCAGGATGCGAAGGGGTAGGGCGACGGGGCCGGACGAGATTCCAGTGGAGTTTTGGAAGTTCGTTGGAGAGGCTGGTGTAAGGTGGTTGACTGGATTGTTTAATGAAATCTTCAAGAAGGCAAAGATGCCCGAGGCTTGGAGGTGGAGCACCATGATCCCTCTCTATAAGAATAAGGGTGACATCCAGAGTTGCAATAATTATAGGGAGATTAAGTTATTGAGTCACTCTATGAAGATTTGGGAGAGAGTGGTCGAGGTGAGGCTGAGACGGATAGTGTCTATTTCGAAAAACCAGTTTGGATTTATGCCTGGCCGCTCAACGACGGAGGCAATTCACCTGGTGCGGAGGTTGGTGGAACAGTTTAGGGAAAGGAAGAAGGACCTGCACATGGTATTTATCGACCTGGAGAAGGCTTACAATAAAGTCCCCAGGGAGGTGCTTTGGAGATGCTTGGAGGTGAGTGGAGTACCGCTGGCATATATCAGAGCAATTAAGGATATGTATGATGGAGCGAAAACTCAGATGAGGACGGCGGGAAGAGACTCAGAGCATTTCACTGTCTTGACAGGATTGCATCAGGGATCTACTCTTAGTCCCTTTTTGTTTGTGTTGGTGATGGATGTGTTGACGCGGCGTATTCAAGGGGAGGTGCCTTGGTGTATGCTTTTTGCAGACGATGTAGTTCTGATAGATGAGACTCGAGGGGGTGTGAATGACAAATTGGAGGTGTGGAGGCAAACTCTTGAGTCTAAAGGGTTCAGGGTGAGTAGAAGCAAGACAGAGTATGTGGAATGCAAGTTTAATGACGTGAGGCGGGAGAATGAGGTAGTAGTGAAGCTGGAATCACAGGAGGTATGTACGAGGGATAGTTTCAAGTATCTCGGGTCCGTGATCCAGAGTAACGGTGAGATTGACGAGGATGTCTCACACCGTATTGGGGCGGGATGGATGAAGTGGAAGCTCGCGTCGGGGGTGTTGTGTGATAAGAAGGTGCCGCCCAAGCTGAAAGGCAAATTCTACAGGGTGGTAGTCCGTCCGGCCATGTTGTATGGAACGGATTGTTGGCCAGTTAAGAACTCCCACACCCAAAAAATGAAGGTGGCAGAAATGCGGATGTTGCGCTGGATGTGTGGGCTGACTAGAGGGGATAGAGTTCAGAATGAGACTATCCAAGAGAAAGTTGGGGTGACGCCAGTGGAGTGCAAGATACAAGAAGCCCGATTGAGATGGTACGGACACGTGAAGAGGAGGGGCATGGATGCCCCAGTTCGTAGGTATGAGAGGCTAGCGTTGGATGGTTTTAGGCGGGGTAGGGGTAGGCCGAAGAAGTACTGGGGTGAGGTGATTAGGCAGGACATGGAGCAGTTACAGCTCACCGAGGACATGACCCTAGATAGGAAGGTCTGGAGGACGCGAATTAGGGCAGAAGACTAGGGCCGGTTTGGGTCGCTAGTGTAGGGAATTACTTGGTGGGAGTTTTATTCTTGTTATGATTCCGTGTTCCATGTTTTATCACGAATCTGTGTGCTTTCCTCTGTTTTCTAATACTTATGGGTGCCGTATTTATGTTATGTAATCTAGTGCTGTGCTTTACTATGAGTCTGTGTGGTATATCGTGACTTGAGCCGGGGGTCTATCGGAAACAGCCTTTCTACTTCTTTAGAGGTAGAGGTATGGACTGCGTACATCTTACCCCCCCCAGACCCCACTAGGTGGGAATACACTGGGTTTGTTGTTGTTGTTGCTTAATAATGAAGGTAATAGCAAACGAAAATAATAAGTCTTTCTTAATTTTATTAAAATAAATAAGTAAAAAGGAAAAAAATATTTTTTCTGTAAGAGTGAAATAAAAACTAAAATTTATTTACTGTATATATTTTATTATAATTAATTAATGTGAATTATCATTCTATAAAGTACTTAACTATATTAAATTTAAATAATTTAGTATAAACCTAAATAAATTAATTGAAAAATATATGAATGACTAAGGGCCCACATCTTATGTTATTTATGGCAATTTGAAAAGGACAGTGGGACCCATCTATGGAATATTGTATAATTTCTATTTTTAATCTCTAATTTCTAATTTCTCTCTCTAATTTCTAATTCTAGTTTTCTAATATATATTATATACTATATTAAAGAAATATCGTTTGAACTTTTTGTCCTTCACTAAAAATCTTTAACTTTAGATAAAATCATCTTCTTTTATTTTTTAATTTAAGAGTTAAAAATTAATTAAATATATTTATGGTTAAATCTTTCTTTATTAAAAATCATCAGAATTAATAACAACTAAATACTTTTTCTATTAGTTTAAGAATTCTAAATCAACTAAATTTGATTTTAAGAAGATTTGAAAAATCTAGAAATAAATATAAAATGTTAGAATACAAAAAATTTAACAAGCACCAAATTTATCAACTTTCAATGTTTTAGGTGTTTTAGAATTAATATTCCACTAATGAAAGTTTTAAAGTGGATATACCCTGGGAAAAACTATACGATATATATTGAAAACATATATATTAATTTTAACTTTGACATATTATATCCTACCTCTATTTGAAGTCTAAATATTATATCAATTCTTATGAAGAAGGTTGTTTCAACATTTACACATCACGATTCAAGAGGTTAAATTAATGACCAAAGAAGTTTGTAGTGAAGTAGTCCAGGTCATAAGTTTTTTCTTTTCATTTTCTATCCTCCGATCAGTGCTTCAGCTTACTTTAACTCTCAATAATTGATGTAGTTATATTGTAGTTGATACAGTAAATATAATATTTGCTATTGCAATGGCTTTTTTCTACGTTATGTTATATTATGAGAGGAAAAATATAGTTTGTGTCATGTTTAGGAACTTCTTGCTTAATATATAGATACAATCTATGAAATATTCATGTTTACATTATTTTTTATGGCTAATTCTTCATTAGGTATACAGATAGAAGCCCGATTAGTTTAGAAGCAGAAAAATAGCGAGTAATATGCCTATAAGCTACAATAGAGCGAAGAGCCTCTAAGGTATACTGTCGATATCCTTTTTGCTGTTGTTTAAAAATAACATTCATGAACATTATTCCATTGTAGTTACTGTTTTGCTGCTGTTTAAAAATAACATTCATGAAAATTATTCCATTGTAGTTACTGTTCTTATTTTTGTATTTCCTTTCTTTCCAAACTACTTGGATATGTTTGTTATGTCTACTGCATAACAAGCACAAAAATGATGATATGCACAAAAATGATGATTCATCATCCACTTGAACTTCAGGTGGTAATATATATGTGTGCTTACCCTAAAATATATATTTATGTTTACATTATAAATAATGTATTAATTTGTTAAGAATCTTTGAAAAGTCATTTGGACTTTTTGCACTTCATTAAAAATCTCTGCTATAGACACAATTAGTTAATTTTAAATAATCAAACATTACACGTGCGAGACACATACGGTTAATCTAGTATATTATAAGTGTGAAGGGTCTTACAAATATTTTTGAACTTTTTTCCCTTTATTAAGGACTCCACTTTAGACAAAATCATCTTTTCACATTTTTTTTAATTAATTGTTATTAAATTATTATTCTAGTATTTAGTATCTTCTATAGATCTATAATCTATAATCTATATCTATATCTACAATCTATATCTATAACATATTAAAAGTGTGAATAACCTTAGAAATATTGTTTGAACTTTTTGCTCTTCATTAAAAGTCTTTACTTTAGACAAAATCGTCTTTTCACTATTTCTTTTCTAATACTTAACAGTTAAAAATTAATTAAATATAGTTATGGTAAAAAAATTTCTTATTAGATTTCTTCATTAATTAACTATATTTATGATAAAAATTTTCTCATTAGAAGTCTACATTAATTTAATATATTTATTGTAAAACTTTTCCTTAATAGAAGTTATCTGAATTAATGACGACTAATATTTTTTTCATTAATTTAAGAATTCCGCATCAATCAAATTTGATTTTAAGAAAGATTGAAAAATTTAGAAATAAATATAAAGGCGTTAGAATAAACAAAAATTAAGAGGTACCAAATTAAAAGTTTTAAGTACGTAATAAAAATGTAATTAATGATTTTGTAAAGATTTGACTTTAAAAGCATGAAAAGATTTTAAATATAGAAAAAAATAATTGTACCACAAATATGGTTGAAATTAATGTGTCTCTCTTAGCCTCTGACAACAAGGGAAAGAGGTATTGCATGACAAACGCAAAAGTGATAATCCATTAACCATTTGAACTTCTGGTGGTAAAATATATATGTGCTTACACTAAAATATATATTTATATTTACATTATTATATTAAAATGTGAAGAATCTTTGAAAAGTGATTTGAATTTTTTACACTTCACTAAGAATCACTGCAAATATACAAAATCAATTAATTTTCAATAATCAAACATTACACGTGTGAGACACATGCGGTTACACTAGTATATATATATAAAAGCAAAACTAAACACACCAACCAAGTGGCGGCATAAAAGTAAATCACTTGACAACTTTTAATTGTATTGTAATAAAAGCTTTGAATTATAAGATTAGATATTTGTATTTAAAAATATTAATGTCTTTTTTGAAAATTATCACTTGCTTGAAATTGGAACATGATTCATAAACTTATTCCTTTTAAATATTATTTAAAATATATTTAAATATTAAAAAAAGAAAAATATTAATCTAAATAATAATAATAATAATAATAATAATAATAATA